>NC_080178.1:13830101-14103721 GCF_950295315.1 Erinaceus europaeus
GTAAAGCACCCACGTGGGAAAACAAGGCTCCCTGGGGGGGAGCAAACACTGGTGAGAACACAAAAGAAGCAGCTGACCAGGTGAACAGCCAATGAGCCAATCAGATGAAAGCTTCAGGGAGTCAGAGAAAGATTTCCAGCCCTGAACTGATCTGCATTCTGCAACCTTCTCTTCCACTGCTGCTGGCTAGTGGCATAGGAACTCGGTACGTGGTGGAGGCTACCAAAAAAAAAAAAAAAAAAAAAAAAGAAGACTATATACGTACATCTTGGCTCCTGGCTCGGGAGGAAGGGATTTCTTTTATTATTCCTTGTTACTGTTTCCACCTTACTAACCGTGCTCATGTACTTACACATTCTGATGCTTTGTTGTTTAGCAAAGCCTTTGTGGGGGGGGGGGGGGGGGTTTCTTCAGTAAGAAGCAATACCCATCTGCAGTTTGTCTCCAAATGAAACAAATCTGAGATTTGGAAAGGCTCACATTGTGGGAGGCACCAGGAAGGCTAGAGAGAGAGAGAAAGAGAGAGAGAGAGGCCAAAAGACAGCCAGGGGAGACTCTTAACTATTCGTGGCAAGCTGACACTGCAAGCCCTGAGCCTCGCAGCAGACGGTTTCTCAATCAGTCTTCAAAACTAAGAGAAGGGCCAGGCAATGGTTCGTGCAGTTGAGTGCACTCATTACTGTATGAAAGGACCTGAGTTCAAGCCCCCAATCTCCACTGCAAAGAGGGGGGTGCTTCCCAAGCATTGAAGCAGTACTGCAGGTGTCTTTCTTTGGCTGGCTGGCTGGCTCTCTCTCTCTCTCTCTCTTATCTTTATTTATTTGATAGAGCAGAAGGGATGATAGAAAGGGAGAGAGACAGAGAGACACCTACAACACTGCTTCACCACTCACAAAGCTTTCCTCTTGCAAGTGGAGACTGGGGACTTGAACCCAAGTCCTTGTGCTCTATAACATGTATGCGCAACCAAGTGCACCACCACTCTGCCCCTCTCTCTTTCCCTTTCTATCTCCCCGTTCCCTCCCTCTCAATTTCTCTCTGCCTGTATCCCTTACCACCCTTCAAAAAAAAAAAAAAAAAGACCACTGGGAACAATGGATTCATTATGCAGGCACTGAGCCACAATGATAACCCTGGTTGGATTGGGGGGGGGGGGGGAACCTAAGAAGGATGAGAGCAAAAGCAGAGTGCAGAAAAGCAGAAAAACAATAGAACTAGAAAGAAAGAAAGAAAGAAAGAAAGAAAGAAAGAAAGAAAGAAAGAGAGAGAGAAGGAAGAAAGAGAGAGAGAGAAAGAAAGAAAGAGGGAAAGAAAGGAAGAAAGAGAGAGAGAGAAAGAAAGAAAGAAAGAAAGAAAGAAAGAAAGAAAGAAAGAATAGAGCTGGTAGAATTTGCCACATTTAAATCCATAGACCCTGTACCCAGGAGAGAAAAAAGATGCTATGATTCAAAAAAAAAAAAATGGGGGGAGCACAGAGAACAGGAGGAAATTCTCCAGAATCAATTCAATAAATCAAGCCCAGCAGGCACACACAATGTGTTGTATTTGTAGTGACTCTAGAGTTGCCAGCCCACAGTTAAATCCCCAGCACTGCCCTGTACTCTCTGACCTTGCTGGAGTCAGGTTTTTTTAAACCTTGCTGAGCAACATAGCCTAACTCCCTAGGCAGACGTTAAGAATAAAGAGGTAATTTCCATTAAGCAATTAGCACACAGTAAGTGCGGCAAAAGGTGAAGGCTACTATAGATGAAGCCTTCGTCTCACTGATCAGAATATATATATCTCAGAAGCAAAGCTGTACTATGTGGTTGTGGTTCTGAATGGAGGGAAAGGCAGGCTCCCAGTCTCAGTGATCTGTCAATATCTGAAGTCTGTGTAGAAATGGTCGTGCATGGGGACATGGCCACTCTACTCTCTTCCCTGGGGTGTGGCACTATGAACTTCACCCAACGAGTATGGCTATCGCATCACCTTGCACATGGCAAGGAAATGCTTTTTTGGTTTTTGCCTCCAGGGTTATTGCTGGGGCCCGATGCCTGCACCGTGAATACACTGCTCCTGGAGGCTATTTTCTGCCCTTTTGTTGCCCTGGTTGTTTTATCGTTGTTGTAGTTATTATTGTTGTTACTGATGTTGTCATTGTTGGATCGGACAGAGAGAAGTGGAGAGAGGAGGGGAAGACAGAGAGGGGGAGAGAAAGACACCTGCAGACCTGCTTCACCGCCTGTGAAGCGACTCCCTGCAGGTGGGGAGTGGGGAGCCAGGGGCTCGAACTGGGATCCTTACGCTGGTCCTTGCGCTTTGCACCACATGCACTTAACCTGCTGCACTACTGCCTGACCCCCGGAAACGCTTTTAAATTACTTAATTAATTAGGTAAGGACCCAGGAGACCAAGAGACCAACTGTCTAATGGAGAGAAAACAAAGAAAGATGATCTAAGCCTTGTACAGGGAGTGACATATAGTCACAGGCAGAGAAGGGGAAGGATATACCAAGCAGAGATGATGAAATATGAAGCCAGCAGGAACAGGAAGTAAACAGAGGACTACAGAAGGGGGGCATTGTATGGGATTTAAAAGCTCAGAGTCTAGGGCAGGGCAGTGGCACATCCAGTTGAGCTCACGCACCACCATGTACAAGGACCTGAGTTCAAGCTCCGGCTCCCCACTGGCAAGGGGGACACTTCAAGAGCAGTGAAGCAGGTCTGTAGGTGTCTGTCTCTCTCCTTCTCTGTATCCCCCTCGACTCTCAATTTCTCTCTTATCAAATACAAAAGAGAAGAATTAAAAAGAAAGAAAAGTGGCAACTAAGAGTGGTAGATTCACTTGCAGACACCGAGCCCCAGCAATAACCCTAATGGCAATTAAAAGATAAGTAAATAAAAATTTAAAAAACCCAGGAGTCTCAGTTGAGCACTGTTCCACAGGCTGCTTATTCCTCGGGAAACTGACATGGGTCCTGGGGGACACACACGCTTCCTGGCCACAGTCTATATCCAAGTCCTCAAGAGTTTTATTTTTATTTTTAAATAATCCTTATTATGAAGGCCTGACAGTGATGCCTCCAGTTGAGAACACACATCACCATGAGTGAGGATCCAGGTTCAAGCCCCTGCTCCCCACCTGCAGGTTGAAGCTTCACAAGTGGTGAAACAGAGCTGCAGGTGTCTCTCTTTCTCTCTCCTTCCCTCTCTATCCCCCTTTCCCTCTCTCAATTTCTCTCCATCCTATCAAAAACAATTAAAATATAAATCAAATCTTTAAAAAAAAATTCAGCCTAAACATTCACAAATGGTAAAGTGGCAAGACAGTGTGATAAGTGCAAACTTTTCTTACAAATCACACTTCAGAGATTTTTTTTTTTAATAATTTATATTCACAAACCATGTCACATGAAGGGGGACAGTTGCTGTAGACCCTGTGCCAGTGATGTGAAACTTCCAATCAAAGAAAGGAATGCAGGAAGTTACAATCAGGGACGAATGGAAGAGGGCAGCTCTGCAGAGAGATCAGGGCCTCAGAGTAGGGCCTCAGAGTCAACCAGGAGTGAAACCAGAGAGGGCCAGCCTCAGCCCTCGTGGACAGATGCCCTCTAAAGGAGTGGAATAAGTGCCAAAAAAAAGGAGAGGAACAGAGATAGATTTCGATCTGCCTCCGCCGAGGATGTAGGTCAGTGTGTCACATCTTCAAAGAGGTGAGTCAGGAGCAGAGGCACTGATAATTCAAAGGCAAAAGAGACAAGAGCAAAATTAAAGCTGCCTCTCTAGAGAGCTAAAGCTCCCCCTAAGACTTGCAATCCGTGCTATTTTTTACCCAGCAGCGACTGACTAGGAAGAATGCGCTATTAAGCAGACCATCCCCCCTCCCCAACCCCTTCCTCAACTGGCCTATAAATCGGTCCTGTGTTCCCCACCACCCCCCAACACTATAAGGGTGGTCGCAGCTCATGCTAAGCAAAATGCCAGGAAAATACAAATTTAGCCCATGGGCCAAACAATTCTCTGATCAAACCCCCAGCCACAGCCCCAAAGAGACAGAGGGGAAGAGAGGGAGAGCCTTGCTCTCCCTACAACTTACTTCTATGCTCTAATTCAGAGTGGTATAATTAACTCCGAGCTTCACTGCTAACACTGAACTTTTTCAGACCCATGAAAATATCATTGAGGAGCCCACAATCGCCAATAATAGCAATACGACACAATGGCGCCTATTGAGGCCTTAATCAGGGCACACAGTCATTTACATAGAACATTTTCTGTGACTCTCTGTAAAACAACGCCACAAAGACGTGATTGAGTCTCCCTTTCCCATAATCTAAAAAAAAAGGCGGGGGGGAGGGAAGGGATGGAGTAGCAGAAAAGAAACCACGGTTTCCTATACAGAACAGTACAAATGGTCCCCACCCTCCCCTGGGCTGGTCAGGCCCTGGCACCTCAGGAGAAACTGCTTCTCCTGGTGTGGCCCAGAAGCCAGGATGGCACTAGAGGAAACCCCCAACCTAATAAAACAGAGTCAGGGATTCCAGGGACTGGGCTGGATCTGTAGCTTCCAAAGCCAGGCTGAGACTCTAAGGGCCTTCCTGTAGAGTGGTCTGAGACTGAGGCCTGAGAGATCCAGGCTGTTGCAGCTACATCCTGTATCCTGACTAACCACAGGCCACCAAGTGAGTCTAAAGGGAGGTGACCAAGAAGCATGAGTCTCCAGGAACAGAACATGACCAGAGTTTGAATCCCAATTCTACTCACAGCTTGGGACTTTGAGTCTTCATTTCCTCCTCTTGGGGGGTGAGGGGGGGCAGGAGATGAGCTTAGAACACCTTGCAGAGATGAAAAGTCTTCCTCTTTCAGCTACCTGAAACAGGTGACATGTTGCACCTGCTGCTTCCTGTGCCCTTGGAGAGGCCCCCCCTTCCCACACCACCAAAGCAAAGCTGCACCTCTCCCCCTCCACACCATATGCCCACACCCGATCTCACTCCTTTCTTCAGATTTTGTTTATTCATGAGAAAGACAGGAAGAGAGAAAAAGAACCAGACATCACTCTGGTACATGTGCTGCTGGGAATTGAACTCAGGACCTTATGCTTAAGAGTTCAATGCCTTATCCACTGTGCCACCTCCCAAACCACCCGATTTTACTCCTTTCCGTGGCCCAAAAGTCCAGCTGCCTTCTCACCACAGGAAGTCTCAAGAGGAAGGGCGCTTGGTCTGCTTCTGTTATGACACGACCGCCTACTTGTAAACAGTATTTGGCACACAAAAGATGCTGACTAAATTCTGTGGACTGCATGGGTCAGTCATTTGGTTAATTTAGAGAGAGGCTAAAAAAGGGGGGATCAGAAGCCAAAATCACTGCAGCCAAAGAAGTGGCTCAGTGGGTAGAGAGATATTTCTTGCCTGTATGAGGCCCTGGGCTCAATCTACAACACCACATGATAAAGCAATGCTCTGGTGTGTGTAATAGCATAAATAAATAAAACGTTAAAGTAAGCACATCTGGAGTTTAACTGAAAGGGTTTTTTATTATTTATTAAAGATTTGTTTATTAATGAGAGTGGGAGGAGGAAAGAAAGAAGCAGAGCGTCACTCTGACACATCCGATGCCAAGGGCTCAATCAGAGCCTCATGCTTAGAAGCCCAACGCTTCACCCACTGTGCCACCTCCCAGGCTGCTAAGAGAAAAAGTTTAAGAACTTGGCCCTGGCCAGGGAGTCACTCGGAGTCACTCAGTGAGGTCTCTTCCCTTCCCCCACCCCTGACTTCTCCTGTTTTCCCAAAACTGCTGACACATCAAAGTCCAGTGCTGCGCGGTGAGAACATCACCCAACAAACAAGGAACTAAGCTGGAGGCTAAAGGTCAGAGAAGATATCCTGGTGGTGGCATCAGAGCTGGCCAGCTGGACACTGCAGTGGCAGCAGTCACTAACAGAGCCCTGACGGAGCCCAGGGTACCCAGCAGGATGTCAACCCTAACGATGTCCTTTAATATGGGACTGAGCCCCAACATCAACAGAGAGGAGGCAGGACTGTACACATATGGCTGACAACCCTTGAAATGTGTCAACGTGAGCACTTTGGATGAAGGACACATTGTCCCCTCCAGGTCCAGTGCTAAAAAACACCACACTCCCTCTGTGTGTGTGGTGTTTTTCAAGTCCACAGCCGTGCTAATGGTGTTACTGCAACATGGCACTACTGTGGGAAGTCTGGGGAGGTGAGAGACTGAGCCAGAGTGGCTCCAAGCTCCCTGACCAAGCTGTGGAGTCAGGCAGAATTCAACACAACTTACCTTCTGCTCCTGTGTTAGTTTAACACACACACAAACACACACACAGAGAGAGAGAGAGAGAGAGAGAGAGACACACACACACACACACACACCTGCCATTTGCAAAAAGGAAAAACAGAGCAAGCTAGGAGTCTGTACACCAGGTGATGGGCACCACACAGAATAGTCAGGTGGCCGACAGTAGACAGAAAAGCCCAAACGTCTCTGGTCTAGCAAAACCCTTTCCAACATCCAGCCTCCACTTCCTACTTACTCAACGGGAGAAGTTTTTCATTCTAAATTTCAAAGGCAGGCCTAAAAGGCCACATTTCTTAGCCTCCCTTACAGCTCAGCCTGTGTGGTGACTTAGTCACAGCTAATGAGATGGAATGGAAGCAGAAGTGTCCCGTGGAACTTCTAGGAAGGAACTTGGTGAGACCTGAGTGGGCCTACTTTGTTGGGCTGTGCCTTTCTTCCTTCTGCCAGCAGAATACTCAAGACATGAGGCACCAGTTCCAGAAGTACCAAGGACTAGAGGGTGACGGTTGTGTGCAGGAAGATGGGGCCCAGGGTCTCTAACAGTTCTGACATGCCACCACCAGCCGGCTTCAATTTATTTTTTTAAGATTGATTTTTATTAATTTATTAATGAGAGAGAACATCACTCTGCCACATGAGATGCCGAGGACCACATAGGGACCTCATGCTTAAAGTTCAGTGTTCTATCCACTGTACTGCTTCCTGGGTCACCCTGTCTTATCTATCTATCTATCTATCTATCTATCTATCTATCTATCTATCTGTTTATCTATCTACTTATTTTTTGATAGAGACAGAGAAGCAGAGAGAATGAAACAGAACACAGCACCAAAGCTTCCTGCAAAGCAGTAGAGGCCAGGCTTGACCAGGGTCACACATATAGCCAAGCAGTACACTATCCAAGTGAGCTGTTTTGCCAACCTGATCCCAATTATTTTTCAAACGTGTTTATTAGGCATAATGGCTATAAAATTTTTTTTTAAGTTTCATGCCTGAGGCTCTGAGGCCCTGAGGTCCTAGCATCACCAGAAGCCAGAACTTAAACTAATTAATTTAAATTAATTAATGCATTAAAAAAAACCTCTTTAAGAAGATTGGTTTGTTTATTGAGACCACAGCACTTCTCAAGCATATGTGGTACTGAGGAGTGAAGCTGGGGTTGCAAGTTGACAGGCATGTGCCCTACCTGCTGAACTACTTCCAAACTCAGTCACACCAACTTATTTTTTATAGGAGAGAGAGAGAGGAAACTTTATAGCCCTTAAGCCTCTGCTGAAATGCAACTGGCAAGAGCTCTGCCTGGCATAAAGTCCCGGGTCTGAACCCCAGCACCATGTGTGAGTACTATCACACTGAGGGAAACTCCACAGTTGGTGGAGCAGTGCTGTAATAGCGCTCTCGCTCTCTCTCTCTCCCCCTCCCTCATTCTCTCTGTCGCTCAGTCTCTCCCTCTTTCTGACTGTGTCTGAATTTTTTTTTTTTTGTCTCCAGGGTTATTGCTGGGGTTTGGTGCTGGCACTACGAATCCACAACTCCCAAAAGCCATTTTTTTCCATTTTTTATTGGATAGGATAGAGAGAAATTGAGAGGGGAGGGGAAGAGATGGAGAGAGAAAGACACCTGCAGACCTGCTTTACCACTGTGAAGCTTCTCCCCCTGCAGGTGTGGAGCAAGGGCAAGGGGCTCAAACCCAGAACCTTGAGCAGGTCCCTGCACTTCATACTATGTTTTCTTAACCGAGTGTGCCATCACCTGGCTCCCTGCCTTATTTTTTTAAAAAATGGAAAAAAAAAAAACCCAGCCACAAAAATAAGTACCATTATTCTGAGTTCTTCCATTATTATTATAAGCAGCAAAAACTAACGCAAAGCAAAAAAAAAAATCAAACACCAATGAAACCCTGCCCCCCATCCTCAATCCAAACCCACACCATAAAAAGCAAAACATGTCCAGATAAAAATCCAACATTCCTATGAATTAATCTGTTTTACATTTGAATGTCCAGAATCTCTATCACTGGCTCCAAATAACACCCAATCGCGAGTCTGTGTCCTTTTCTAATTAAGAGAAAAATGTATCCCCCTCCCCACCCCTTACTAGAAAGACACATTTGAGAGGTCTCTGAGTCTGGGGGCTGGAGAGGGAGGGAGAGAGGGGCTCAGAGAGCAAAGCTATCTCCCCCATGGGAGGGGGGAGGGCAGGACAGGACTGTCAGCTGAAAATAGCATTGCTCATCTCCAACATTTTTATTCTTTCTTGAGCACAGCTAACAATGTATGTTGATCAAATAGAAATTGCACCAGCCCACTACAGATTTCAGCTGTGGGAGAGAGAGATTCAGTCTCCACCATTGTAAAGAACACACAAGTGGACTGGAGAGACAGCATAATGGTGAAGTCGTCTGCAGGCCTTCCTGCCTGAGGCTATGAAGTCCCAGGTTCAATCTCCAGCACCACTGTAAACCAGAGCTGAGCAGTGCTCTGGTGTAACACACACACCACACACACACACACACACGCGCGCGCACACACACACACACACACACACACACACACACACGCTTTCAGTCTCAGTGTTTTGGTAATAATTGCAAAGGAGGATCACCAAAGAAATCCTGAAGATGCTGAAAAGGAAAGACATTCTATACATATCCCTTCTAAGACTACAGAATTGGGAGGATTTCTTACCGGCTCACTTACTCCACACTCACAAAGAAAAAAATCATGTAAGATCAGTTTCATCCCCCCTTCCTCTCTCTCTCTGTATCTCTCTCTCTCTCTCTCTCTCCCTCCCTCATTCTCTCTCTCTCTCTCTCTCTCTCTCTCTCTCCATATAAACAAGAGAAGAGAGAAATAGAGAGAGTGAGAGAGAAACAGAGTGAAAGAGAGAAATTTCCATTGGGAGAGGCTAGAAGATTTATCTGAAGTCACATAGCCAGTCATACATTTTTCTCATTAAAATAATTGGGAGAGGAAGAGGGGAAAGGGTGAAAGGGCCACTTTCCTCTTCCTATCTTCCTGTATAATCAGGATTTTAAACAAGTATGCATAATTTTGATAGCTTAAGGGTTTTTTTATGCCTTAAAAAAAGAGGAAACATAACTGAACCAGCATTCATGCAGTCACAGGGCAATGTGACCCCTGACCCAGTGACCAGCAGGTCACATCTGGAGGTAAGGGGAGGGGGTCAAGTGGGACAGGACCTGTCACTGCACACACCTCTAAATACCTACAGCTCTCAGCAGAGAGCCTGGCACAGCCAAGCCCCCTTACACCCTGGGGTTAAGTGTAATACAGTGCTGGGTGGGGCTTGACATTAGGCATTCACTGCTGGGGGGGGGGGTCTTTTTTTTTTTTTTTTGCTTTGAACACACTTGCAAATGACCTTTCATTTGCAAGGGTCTAGTTGTAGCTTTCACTGCCCTCTCTGCTACAGGTCTCTGTAAAGACCAAGCACTGGTCTTTACAGAGACCCACAAGAAGCCAGCTTGAACAATCACATGAATTAAGTGACTTCTCATTGAAAGGTCAGGTTTCCAGGATGATGGGGCAGCACTGAGGCCATTTTCATGGGCTGGCCCTTGGGAGAGATGAAGAACTCAGGGAAAAGGCATTGGAGGGGGGGCCGCTGGCCGAGCCACCCAGCACTGCCCGCCCGCCCTCCCCATGCCACTACTGAGGCCTCTGCTATCTTCAGTTCAACCTCTCAGTTTGTGCCCCTTCCCACCAGCATGAAATGTAAAGAGAAACCAACAAGACCTTGTGCTTCAAGGAAGGAGAAAGCCTATCCTCCAGTAGTCCTGAGGACCCATATTTTTGCCTTCATATACGGAACAAGTGCCAAAACTACTCCCGGAGCAGAGAGGTGGCTCCCTGAGAAGGGCACGTACCTTACCAGGTATGTAGCCCAGGTGTGAACCCAGGCACCACATGGACGTGCCGTGGCACCGAGGGAAGCTCTGGTGCTATGGTATGTCTCCCACTCTCTCTGTTGCTCCATTGGAATGAAAAAAGTCAGTCTAGGGGCAGTGGAATCATGCAGCCAGTAGCGCACTCAATAGAGTGTGTTACAATGTGCATGGACCCAAATCCAAGCCCCAGGTGCCCACCTGCAGGAGGGAAGCTTCAAGAAAGGTGAAGCAGTGCTGCGGGTACCTCGCTTCCTCTGTTCCCATCTTCTTCTTCCCTCTGGATTTCTCTCTGTCTCTATCCAATAAATAATTAAATGCAAATCTCCAGCTCTGACAAGAAAGAAGAAAAGAGAGAAGGGAGGGAGGGAGGGAGGGAAGAAGGAAGGAAGGAAAGAAGAGAGGAAGGAAGGAAGGATGGATGGATAAAGGAAGGGAGGGGGGAAAAAAGAAAAGAAAGAAAGGCTACTATCTTAGTATGCTTTTTCTCTCCCCTGAAGAGCCCCCCTCATTCAATATATTGCCTGGTCCCTGGAGGCATGTAGGCTTAAGATACAAGCCTGCTCTGTGACAGAGTTTCTGTGGGAAACCGGTAACAGACCTGAGATGCCACAGCATCCTCGGGAGCTCTGACAGCACCTGAGATGAAATCCACAGAGGCCACCAAGCCATAGTCAAAGCCGCTGTCAAACGTGCAACCAGCCAGGCTGCAGGCAAAGTGACAGCTTACAGAGATGTCTGATCACAGACTCCTGTTAAGAGTTCTGGGAGCTGAGAGGCCCCCTGAGCTCTGCTCAGAGAATCACACTGTGATTCAAGCAGCCCTCAACCAAGTGAAGGCAGCCAGACCATTCTACCGAACTTTGGACCAGGGGGTATGCAAACAATGTGTCTGGTTGTCCTTTGCCCTGTTGGGTACAACTGAATGAGTGGCCGGCCACCAAAACAGTTCAAGACAGGGATGGGAGTGACATGGTACATGAGGGTGGGGAGATGTAGAGAAAGTGGAAGGAGAAAAAGGCTGGAACCCTCTCAGAAAAACAGAATTGGGCCTACCATTTCTCTCCTAGGGATTTATCCAAAGAACACAGAAACACCATCAGAAGAGGTCTATGTATACCTAGGTTCATAGCAACACTATCTGCAATAGCCCAAACTCGGAAATAACCAACAACAGATAAGTAGTTAAGAAAGTAGCAATAGGGGGTCAGGCGGTGTCTCACCCAATTAAGTACACATAGAACTATGCACAAGGACCTGAGGAAGGATCCAGGTTTGAGGCCCCAACTCCCCACCTGCAGGGGGAAGCTTCATGAGCAGTGAACCTGGTGCTGCCATCTGGTGCCACTGGCTCGAACTCAGGTCCTCACGAATGGCAAAGCATGTGCTTTACTGGGAAAGCTATCTCCTGGCCCCCAGGAACCTCTTTTTCTTTTTTTTCTTTTGCATTTTATATTTCATTTCTTTATTTTCATTAAAAAGAGAGAATGTGAAAAAGACCATAGCACTGAAGCTTCTTTCCAAGCAGTAAACTGGGCTCACTATACAAGTGAGCTATTTCTCCAAGCCAGAATCTTTTCTTTTTTTTTTTCTTTTTGCCTCTAGGGTTATTGCTAGGGCTTGGTGCCTGCACTACAAATCCACTGCTCCTGGCAGCCATTTTTACTGAACAAGAGAGAGAAATTGAAAGGAGAGAGGAAGATAGAGAGGGGGAGAAAACGATACACAACTGCAGACCTGCTTCACCGCTTGTGAAGCGACTCCCCTCCGCAGGTGGGGAGCCGGGGGCTCAAACCAGTAACCTTGCGCTTTGTACTATGTGCACTAAGCCCGGTGTGCCACCACCCGGGCCCCAAAACCTCTTTTGCTTAAATCAAGGGCTCATCTTGCTCAAGCAGCATGCCAGATGCTTTGCATCTGTATGTAAATTCCACTTTCACATCCACTCCATTGTCACAGATGAAGAAACCAAGGTGGAGAAGTCAGTAACTTGCCCAAAGACACAACGAGCAAGTTGGAGAATGGTGACAGACTTTGTGGGGGGGGGGGGGGGGACAAAGCAGAGGATGACGACTGATAGAAGGAGAAATCAGGGGGCAAGAGCAAAAAGTGCATCCGGGAAGTCATCTGGATCTAAATGGGGTGTGTCCCTCTACTGCCTGGGAGAACCCCACTGGTTTGAAGGTCCCTGCCCTTTGCAACAGCACACAGTCTCCAGTGGAAGACTCCATCACTGCTGCAACTGGCCTTTCTCCCTTCCCAGCTAAAATCATAAGGCACCACACCCTTCTGGGTCTTAGTCCTTCCACACGGTCACTCTTGGGTCTTCAGCTATAGGTCCCCAATACACAGACCTTCCCTATTGGTCAGCCCTGATAACCCACAATGAACCAGTATCTTGGATGTGGCTTTCCAATCCCCTTAGGAAACAAGTCTGATAACAAACCACCTAGTAGGTGAGTAGGAACTGGGTCACACATTGATTTCAAAACTCAACCCAGAATTTCCAAGAGAATTAAGATTCTGGGGCCAGGCAGTGGCACACCTGGCTAAGCACTCACATTATAGTGCTCAAGGACCCGGGTTCAAGCACCTGAGCCCCACATGCAGGGGGGAAATGTCACAAGTGGTGATGCAGAGTTACAGGTGTCTATCTCTTGGGGCTGGGTGGTGGTACACCTGGTTGAGTGCACATGTTACAGGTGTCTGTCTCTCTCCCTCTCTTTCACCTTCTCCCCCTAAATTTCTCTCTCTGTCTCTATTAAATAATAAATAAGTATTTTAAAAAAAGAATTAAGATTCTAAAAAAGAAAAAAAAAAAAAGACAACTACAATTGCTCTACACTAAAAGCATCAATCAGTCAAGCCCACCCCCAGGGGAAACATGCTATTTAACCACTGGGAGAATGTCTCTGTTCCTCCCAACAGGAACTCAAAGTCAAAGACACCTACCTATACCCCAAATTTTTCAAGGATTAGACCTATTATATGAAGGAGAAAGGTGTCCGCTCCACCTCATTAGCGACATGTGAATTCAAACACAGCCCAGTTCCTCTTTCCCATGCTCACTGTAGACTTATTCGGCTTCCTGTTGAGGATGGATGGATTCACCCCGACGTCAAGTGCCAAACCCAGCAACACCCTGTGTAACTCTGACCCAAACACTGAGGGGACATGATGCTGAGTACAACTTGAATCCTTGCACAATGGCCTTGTCATCTACCAGGGAGGAGACATCTCAACAACTGAGGCCTCAGGACCATGCTGGGGTGGGTGGTAGGGGGGAAAGGATCAGGAAGTCAAGAGAAAGATGTGATTTATCCTAATTTACTCCAGGGAGGGGCATGCAGCTGACTTCAGGGAGAATGTGCCTTTTGATCAGAGCCTGGTGAAGGACAAGTGGGAAGCAGACTTCCCATGAACTGGGAGGGATAAGCATGCCAAGAAGCAGGAACAGCAGGAAGGGAGGATGGGAGAGGGGAGGTGGGGGGGGGGGGGTGTCTCAGGAACCCCCAGCAGCCAGGGGCAGTTGCAGCCTGGCAAGTCTGAAGGAACTCGGGGGAGAAAACGCTAGATGGCAGGCTGAGGCCACACATGGAATGAGGAGGCAGCGCTCACAGTGTGTCCTACGCAAAGCACACATGCAAGGCCTGGAAAACTCGGACTTGGGCCATGAGGAGCGGTGGTGAGTCTCTGAAGGTGTGGGGGAGGGAACAAAACAAGGAACAGAAGGCTTCCTGGTGGGCAAAGAGCTTGGCCTTCATCATCAGGGCCTCCTCGATGCCAGCTCGGGGCATCTGCTCCACCCACTCTGAGAGTCACTTCCATCACCATGGCAATCCCAGTATCTGACCATCTGGATGGTGACTAACACCCACCTAATCTGACCCGGCAGGGCACGTGGGTGTCCCCCCATGGCCTCTGGCATTCAGCAGCTCCACCCCCCTGCTCAGAAGCAAGCAGGCATGATGGCTGCCAACATCTGAAAATAAGGAGATATCCCATTAATTGGATTTTTCCGGGGCTACACATCCACATGGTCACAAAGCAGCTGCAACTGCCCCCTCTAGACAGAATATGCAATCTCCAGCTTTCCAATGCTGTCACTTCTTGTTCAACCCCAAGACTGAGGATGACTGGTTTCACAACAGGGCTCTGGACTGAACCTGCTGGGTGAAGCATGTGCCTAGCTTCACAGTCAGCAAGTCTTAAATTCCAGGTAGACATTCTCAATGTATATTATAAGTAACATCAGATTGCCACTTCTATATTGAGAGAGAGAGAGGGAGGGAAGGAGGGAGGGAGGGAGGAAGGGAGGGAGGGAGAGAGAGAGAGAGAGAGAGAGAGAGAGAGAGAGAGAGTTGAACTCTAATGTAAACAGTACATTTTTGGGGGGTTTTGGATTTTTGCCACCAGTGTTATCGCTGGGTCTTGGTGCTGGCATTACAAATCCACCATTCCCAGCAGCCATTTATTCCTGGGTGGGTTTTTGTTGTTGTTTGTTTTACCAGAGCACTACTCAGCTCTGGCTTATGGTGGTGGTGTGGGGGACTGTTTGCACAGCCATTATGCTATCTACTATCTACCCCCACTTTTTTTTAAGAATTTGTTTATTTATTCATGAGAAAGATAGGCAGACAGAAAAAACCAGACACCACTCTGGCTCATGTGCTGCCAGAGATTGAACTCAGGACCTCCTGGTTGAGAATACAATGCTTTATCCGCTGCACCACCTCTCGGACCACTGGTTTGTTTGTTTGTTTTTGTTTTGTTTTTAACTTTCTAATTTTTATTAGATAGAACAAAGAAATTGAGAGAGATGGGGAGGTAGAAAGGGGAAGAGAAAGACAGACACCTACAGACCTACTTCACCACTCATGAAGCATCCCCCTGCAGGTGAGGAGTTAGGGGCTTGAACCGAGATCCTTGCTCTTAGTAATATGTGCACTTAGTAATATGCTTAAACAGGTGCGCTACCACACTACACAGCCTCCTAAACAGTACAATTTTCTTAGAGGTATTTTACAATTAAGCTCAAATAGATTGTATGGCTTTTGCAACAGTTACAACAATGGATAGATTTTACATTTCTAGAGTTAATAAACTGTACTGGTGCAAAACAGCTTTTGATTTTGTTTTGTTTTAGATAAGCATAGAGAGGCAGAAGCAGAGAGAGAATGAAAGACACCACAGCACTGAAGCTTCCTTAATGCTGTAGGGGTGGGCTTGAACATGGGTCACACACATGGCAAAGCACCGCACTACCCATTTCAACTATTCGGATAGCCCTTAGTTGTGTTTTTTAAAGCCCTAGGGGCTGGGTGGTGGTGCACCTACTTGAGAGCATACATTATCATGTGCAAGAACCTAGGTTCAAGACCCCAGTCCCCACCTGCAGGGAGGAAGCTTCACAAGTAGTGACGCAAACGCTGCAGGTGTCTCTGTCTCTATTTCCCTCTCCCTCTCTATCTTCTCCTCCTCTCTCAAGTTCTTTTTTTTATTTCTTAAATTTATTTTATTTTATTTACTACTGTCTAGAGACACAGAGAAATTGAGAAGGGAGGGGGAGATGTAGAGGGAAAGAGACAGAGAGACCCCTATAGCCCTATTTCACCACTCATGAAGCTTTCCCTCTTCAAGTGGAGGGACCAGGGGCTTAGGAGGAGCTGAATACACCTTTTCTTGCCTGTCTATCATCAACTGAATGTGTCCTGATTACAGGTCAGGCCTTCTAAGCAGGACTCAAGAAATGCAGTTGAATCAGATGGGACCTCTGCCTTTGCAGATCTGATGGAGCTGGACAAACTCCAGGTAACCCAGGAGGGTGCCACTCAAAATGAATGAAATAACCTCCCAGCTCATGCAGGAGTTGCCAACCCACGGACAGTCTATAGCAACTTGCTCAAGACTCCCTGGCTACAAAGGGAGGAAGCAGGGAAGGTGTTTCAGATCCGGGTGGATGGGCAGGTTCCCCAACACTAGTTCCCACAGGCCTCAATGATTTGTGAGTACATGTGAGGGAATTTTACTCCATATCTTTGATCTGAAACACAACATGAGGGAGAGAAAAGGTAAGCGTGGCAGGCAGAAAAGACGTGTAAGAGTTTTCAGTATTCACTATTCAGCCAATAGTTTAGCTGGGGATCAAAGTTCGGACCCTTTGAGCTTAGTGAAGTCACCACTGCAGGTGTGAGAGTGATGTGAGTGGGTGGCCCCCGGCAACGGTGCACCTGGTCATGAGCACACAGTACCAAGCGCAAGGACATAGGTTTCAGCCCCTGCTCCGCAGGGACAAGGGGTCCACTTCACGAGTAATGAAGCAGGTCTGCAGTTGTCTATCTTTCTCTTCCTCTCTCCTTCTCCATCTCCCTGTCCTCTCTCAATTTCTCTCTGTCCTATCCAACAACAATGACAGCAATTAACAGCAACAGTAGTAATAGCAATGATGAACAACAAGGGCAACAAAAGGGGGAAAAATGGTCTCCAGGAGCAGTGGATTCATAGGGCAGGCACCGAGCCCCAGAGATAACCCTGGAGGCAAAAAAAAAAAAAAAGGAGAGAGAGAGAGATGTGAGTGTGGGCTGGGGTCCAGGTGGGAGGCTTGCTGGAAGAGCTAGAGCTGGGTTACCATGTCCAAGGACCCAGGTTCAAGCCCCCACTCCCCACATCCAGGAGGAGAAGCTTCATGAGAGGGAAAGCAGGTCTGCAGGTGTCTCTCTCTCCCTCTCTCTCTCTCTCTCTACCTCCCCATCCTCTCTCATTTCTCTCTTTCCTACCCAATTAAAAAACGAGAGAGAGAGAGAGAGAAGAGGAGGAATAAAAAAGGCTCTGTTTTCTTTTGAACCAAGGAGGTGGCCAGGGTAAACACAGTAACCAAAATTCTGGTTTTGATCAACTACCACATCCTCCACTTAAAAAAAATAAAATAAGGGAGTTGGGCGGTAGCACAGAGGGTTAAGCGCATGTGGCACAAAGCACAAGGACTGGCATAAGGGTCCCGGTTCGAGCCCCCGGCTCCTCACCTGCAAGGGAGTCGCTTCAAAAGTGGTGAAGCAGGTCTGCAGGTGTCTATCTTTCTCTCCCCGCTCTGTCTTCCCCTCCTCTCTCCATCCTATCCAACAACTACAACAATAAAACAACAAAAGCAACAAAAGGGAATAAATAACTAAAATTAATTAATTAATTAATTAAAAGATGTGCATCTAAAACTGACAATTGAAGAAGTGGTAGGTGACAACAAGCCACACATTAGTAAGAACAAAGTTCTAAATTCCAGAGAAATTTCTAGTTCAGAAAGCCACAGAGGAGAGGAGTGAAGCAGGTAGAGTGCCAGACTTTCGTGCAAGAGGTCATGAGTTCGATCCCCAGCATTGAATGAATAAGTCAGAGTGAAGTTCAGAGAGGTTCTCTCTCATTAAAAAATAATTCTCTATTAAACATAAATAAACAAACCACAGACTCATCCTGTGAATTAATTTTATTTTTTCCATTTGGCAAGATAGCCCCTCATCTTGCAGTGATAATACAAAGTAATGAATGGGCATTCACATCAGGGAAATTCCTAGTGATTATCGGGATGGAAAGGAAAGAAAAGAGGGAGGAGGAAGTAAGAGATTTAATGGCTGGCAGGCACTCTCTGGTTAAAATTCAGACAAAGACAACCAATATTTTGCTCAAATGGAGGTGACCTCCAGGAAGAATTACTAAGCCCAGACAAATCAAAACTTCTACACTTTTTTTTTCCATTTTTTTATTTCTTTTTGGATAGAACAGAGAGAAATTGAGAGAGGAGGGGAAGATAGAGAGGAAAAGAGAAAGATAGACACCTGCAGACCAGGAGGAAGACACCTGCAGACCTGCTTCACGGCTTGTGAGGCGACCCTCCCCCTGGTTCGAGCTAGGGGCTCGAACCAGGATCCTTGGTCCTTAAGCTTCATTTAACCCGGTGCACCACCACCCAGCCCCCAAAACTTCTACACTTTTAACAGTCACTTTCCTTTACTTTTCTTACTGTTTCTCCTTCCAACTCTGGTCTCTTGTTTCGCACATACCCATGTATTCATCCCTTTCCAGCAAGTCAATCAGCCCACACCACGTGGACAAAACTGGTATCAGCTTTTCCCTGCTGTAATAGAAAGCCCCGTCCAGGACCACATAACCTCAGGTCTCCGAATCCCACAGACAATGCCCATGATACCCACCAGATCCATGTCCACCAGTTGTCCCAGGCTCACTCACTGTTGACCGCACCCTTCCACCATCACCACCCAAAATGGTCCCCAGATTCAGCCAGGTGGGCACACAGGCACACACATGGAAAAGGATCATTTCCTCCCTACCTCAGTATCAACCTAGAAAAAGAAATCAGCCCAAGCTAGTCCAGTTGATGCAAAGACGCAAATCCCTGTCACTCTGTCTTGGGGCTGCCCCCCTGCACTCTCCCTTACTGCAGAGGCCCCAAACGGCACTACTTGAGTCAAATGTCTTCACCATACAAATGTGAAATCATAAGCCCCGAGACAGAGAGCTGCTGGCCCACTGTCACAAGATCTGCTAGAAACAAGCATTTCTCGACTCTGCTTTTATCACAGCCCCAAGCTGTACCTCAGTCATTTTATACAACTGACTCTGACATGCAGCTGACTGCTGGTCTGGCATTTAGCTAGAGGCTTAATCCCCACAACAACCTGATGACCTAGGTTCCACTGTACTCCCCACTGTACAGAGTAGGAAACTGAGGCACAGAGATTAAGAAACTAGGCCAAGATCACACAGGTAGGAGGTAGAGGGGGTGGGGAGTGAGGTGGGGAGGGAATTTTGAACTCATGCAGCTTGGGCTCAGGCCCATGGTTTTTAGGCAGTTTGTCCGAAACAAACACGATCGTCAGGGAGAAAAGAAAAGACTATGTTAGGGGCCGGGCAGTAATGCACCAGGTTAAGCGCACATAGTACAAAGTGCAAGGATCCGCGGAAGGATCCTGGTTCAAGCCCAGGACTCCCCACCTGCAGGGGGATCGCTTCACAAGCAGTGAAGCAGGTATGCCGGTGTCTATCTTTCTCTGCCCCTCTCTGTCTTTTCCTCCTTTCTCAATTTCTCTCTGTCCTATCTAATCTAACAACAACAACAAAATGGAAAAGATGTCCAATGACCACCAGGAGCAGTGGATTCCTGGTGCAGGCACCTAGCCCCAGCAATAACCCTGGAGGCAACAAAAAAAAAAAAAGAGAGAGAGAAAGAAAGAAAAGAAAAAACAATGTTACAAAGCACAGTGAAAATGTTACAAAAACAGTGAAAGATACCCAGTGTTCATTAAAAAAAAAAAAAAAAAAAAAAAACCAACAATGACAACAAAGCTGTCTCAGGTTCAATTCCCAGAACCACCAAATACCAGAGCTGAGTGGTGCTCTGGAGAAAGAAGGAAATCAGGACATCAAGAAAGAGAAAGGAAGGGAGGAAATATGCTAGACCCACCATCGTGTCTTTTGTCAACTTTCTTTCTCAAGGTGCTGCATGCTTGGGGTGTGGGCATCAGTTCAATGCCTATTCATCTACACAGTGGCCCAAATGTCTTAACCTATTCTCAACACAACTGTCCTTTGCACATACTTATTTGGGCTTCGCTGTCACTCCTGATTTCACCAAACCCTGGGGCTCCCACGTCTCATGGAAATGACCCGCATACAAGCCTAACCTCCATCGAAAAAAAAGTCAGAGGTGAGCTGTCTGAACACCTGGCTGCTTCATCGTTCTGTTCACTGGCCCACAACCTGTTCGGGCTCATAGGCCCAAGCCAGAGAAGGACAGGAGCCAAGAGTGAGGGTGTGCAGCAAAGACTCTCTCCTCAATCACTGTTACCCTCCGGAAGAACCAAGTTCCATTACCACCCGAAACGGGAGGATTTCACGCCACGTGCCAAAGCAACTGACTCAGATCCGGCCTCTTCAGCATTTGCATATTGGGTTCAAACATTTGGCTACCGCCAAATGGTCCCTGAATAAGATACAGGGTGGAGACCTCCCTAGGGCCCTGTATGTATTGTCTTTAGGCCACTATCAGCTAAAATGCCTCCAAACTCAGCTCTGTAAAACCTATGAACATGAACACTAGTTATCTATCAAACTCTGGACCAGGATCTTTGGATCTGCTCATTTTCTGTATCTTCTGATTTTTTTTTATTTAAGTGTATTTATTTTTAGATGTTACCCAGAAGAGATTGGGGGGGGGGAGAGGAAGAGAGGGAGGAAGAGGGAGAGAGAGAGACACCCCAATCAAGGACCCAGGTTTGAGCCCCAGGGCACAGCTGTAGGGGAAAAGCTTTGCAAGTGGTGAAGCAGTGTTGCAGGTGTGTCTCTGTCTCTCTCCTTCTCTATCTCCCCTACGCTCTCAATTTCTGACTGTCCCTATCCAATAAATAAATAAAGATAATTTTAAAAGTAAAAAAATATTAGAGCAGTACAGAAACAGGATGACCTCAGGAATAATAAAAAGAGAATGTCATTTTGACACCCACATGATAAAACCCAACCAGTTATTTTGCTTTATTCTCCTTATCTCAGATACACAGTTCCTTTTCCTTCAATAATAAAAAATACACACACACACATCCATAGATATATCCCTTTCAAACAATCTGTGATGTAAAGCAAAAAGAGCAGGGCAGCCAAACAAATTCTTTTCCTGCAAGATTTATGCTTCCTCGTTTGTCACTGGTCACAAACATACCAGGTCCACTGCTATATACACAACACAGGCTGCAGATTATAAAGAACCGATTTAATCTCTTGGCTGTGTGCAGTGTGATCAGGCGTGCTTAGAGGCTGGCTTTTCAAAGTGAGTCAGTTTTTCTGATATTATGGATCAAGATAAATCATTAGAAGGGAAAAGCTGACAGCACCACAAGGAGGGGAAAATCTCTAAGTGTTCCCAAGTTTCAGGGTGATGCCTTTGAGAGGTAAGGAACGGTGGGCTGGTTCCCTGTGAAATGTCCACCGCAGGATTTTTTTTCACTGTTTTGTTTTGTTGCCTCCAGGGTTATTGCCAGGGCTCAGTGCCTGAACCATGAATCCACTGCTCCTGGAGGCTATTTTTTCCCCCTTTTGTTGCCCTTGTTTAAGGTTGTTGTGGTTATTACTATTGTTGTTACTGATGTCGTTGTTATTGGATAGGACAGACAGAAATGGAGAGAGGAAGGGAAGACAGAGAGGGGGATAGACACCTGCAGACCTGCTTCACCACCCATGAAGCGACACCCTCTACAGGTGGGGAGCTGGGGGCTCAAACCGGGATCCTTGCACTTTGCGCCACGTGTGCTTAACCTGCTGCACTACCGCCCAACCCCCTTTTTTTCACCTTTTAAGCGGGGTCAGTGAAATATACTGGCTGGACCTGGGGAAATGAGTGTGCTGAGAGTTCAACACAGGGAGGGTTCAAGGCCCTTTCCAGAGAGTATCTGATGCACTGAGTTCACGCTAACACAGCTAACTCCTCTCAAATTCAGAGAAAGACAGTATTGGTATTTGATTTTGGATTTTGCTTGTTTGTTTTTGTTATGGAGGATTCTAGACTGATGAAGCAAGGAGTCTCAAGGCAGGACTGACTTATCTCCAGGTGTCTGCCAGGCAGGGGTCAGGCGGAAGAGGGTTGAAACCAGAAGGACAGGTCCTCTCTGCTGAGTATGTCTCTGCTCATCAGGCAAAGACCCCATGCCTGCCACCCACCTCTTAGACAAAGGTTATCCTAAAGGCAGGGCTAAGAGCAAGCACTGGGGGAAACAGCCATTGAAACTCCAGGCATCTGGCTGAGAGAGAGTGAAAGAGAGAAAGAGAGAGAGAGAGAGAGAGAGAGAGAGAGAGAGAGAGACCTCACTCTCCCAGAGGCAGAGGAGGATAGGGGCTGTACTTTCTCCTCTCCTCCCAGGTATCTCCACCCCCACACCCACCTCCCCACCTCCCTGGGACAGACACCAGAGAGCTCCCATTTGCATGAAGACTGTGGTCAACTTGTACTCAGGAGAGAGAGTCCTGCAGGAAGCAAAAGTGAGCTGTCATTCAAATCTAAAGCTCCCCATCTGACCAAGTGCCAGGTATTTCTGCCTTTCCCCTTCCCCCTTTAAGAAAGAGAGGTCTGATTTCCTGGACTTCACCTTTCTCTCTGGGAGCCTGTTTTCACTTAACCCCTTTCTTTCTTTCTTTCTTTCTTCCATTCTTTCTTTTCCTTTATTTGCTAGGACAGATAATGGGGAAAGAAAAGGAGATAAACACAGAGATGTGCCCTCAACTGGGTGTGCCATAGCCTGGCTCCTTCTTTTTTATTTTTATTTTCAGACAAAGGCAGAGATGCAGAAAGAGAGAGAATATCTCCACCTTACAAAGATCTTTGTCCATACTCCCAGATGGATAAAGAATAGGGAAGCTTCCAATGGATGAGATGAAATACAGAACTCTGGTGGCAGGAATTGTATGGAATTGTCCCCCCTCTTATCCCACAATCTTGTTGATCATTATTAAGTCACTAATTTAAAAAAAAAAAAAAAAAAAGGGAGTCAGGCGGCAGTGCAGCGGGTTAAGCGCACATGGCACAAAGTGCAAGGACCGGGACAAGGGTCCCAGTTCGAGCCCCCAGCTCCCCACCTGCAGGGGAGTCACTTCACAAGCGGTGAAGCAGGTCTGCAGGTGTCTGTCTTTCTCTCCCCCTCTGTTTTCCCCTCCTCTCTCCATTTCTCTCTGTCCTATCCTACAACAACAACATCAATAATAACTACAACAATAAAACAGCAAGGGCAACAAAAGGGGATAAATAAATATTTTTTAAAAAATCACCTAAGCTCCCTTCAACTTTGTGGAGAGTCAGACTCGACCCTGGGTCACATACATGGCAAAGCAATGCACTGTCCAAATGAACTCTTACACCAGGGCCCTCACCTGTTTCTGCTGTCCCTGGATCTAGTCACCAAGGGGACTGTATTTAAATTTTGAGGCAAGCTGCTTTTCATATAAATTTTTTCAATTCGGGAGTCGGGCTGTAGCGCAGCGGGTTAAGCGCAGGTGGCTCAAAGCACAAGGACTGGCATAAGGATCCCGGTTTGAGCCCCGGCTCCCCACCTGCAGGGGAGTCACTTCACAGGCAGTGAAGCAGGTCTGCAGGTGTCTATCTTTCTCTCCGCCTCTCTGTCTTCCCCTCCTCTCTCCATTTCTCTCTGTCCTATCCAACAACGACAACAACAATAATAACTACAACAATAAAACAAAGGCAACAAAAGGGAATAAATAAATAAAAATAAAATATTTTTTAAAAATTAAAAAAAAATTTTTTAATTCATTACTATTTGTATATAGTAAGAAAATGTAATATATATACACACACATATATATAATTAATATATATAATTAACATATATAATTAAGACCTTAGATCCTATTCTCTCATTTGGGGGACTTTCTTTCTTTCTACTTCTTTACTGGGGGATTAATGGTTTATAATCAACAGTAAAATACAATAGTCTGTACATACGTAACATTTCCCAGTTTTCCACGTAACAATTCAATCCCCACTAGGTCCACGCCAGTTTTTTACTTTGGTGCAACATACCGAATGGGGACTTTCATTTGTGAGATTGCTGCCAACTGTCCCCCCGAGGAACACCCAGGGCTTCATATCCCCCATCCAACCCCCAAGTCAGCAACCTCTCTAGATGTGTGACTTGCACCTGGCACGGTGCAACAACTTTGCAAAGTAGATTCTTGGCAAACAGGTTGAACAAAGAAAAGAAACAGGAATACTTTTTCAGAATGCAAAGGGTCACAAAATACTTTGCACAGCAAAATAAGGAAGGAAGGAAGGAAGGAAGGAAGGAAGGAAGGAAGGAAGGAAGGAAGGAAGGAAGGAGAGAGGCTACCAAGCTCACCAAGCCCCCATCCCCAATCAGTCACAGACCTACTCCTTAGGCAGGAGATGAGTAATTCTGCAGACTGGGGGAGTCAGGGGCTTGGGGTGGGATGGGGGCAGGTTATCTCAACCAGGAGAGAATTTGAACAGAGGTGGCTAATTCAAGTCACTCAGATCTCTCACCTCCACATTTGTAGAATGTCACTCTTGGAACCAACTTTTTTTTTTTTTGCCTCCAGGGTTATCACTGGGACGCGGTGCCTGCACTATGAATTCACTGCTCCTGAAGGCCATTTTTCCCTTTTGTTGCCCTTGTTGTTTATTGTTGTTGTTATTATTGTTATTGCTATCGTTGTTGTTGGATAGGACAGAGAGAAATCAAGAGAGGACGGGAAGACAGAGAGTGGGAGAGAAAGACTCCTGCAGATCTGCTTCACCTCCTGCAGGTGGGGAGCCAGGGGCTCGAACCGGGATCCTTACACCAGTCTGTACGCTTTGTGCCATGTGCCCTTAACCCACTATGCTACCACTAAGCCCCCCGGATCCGACACTTCTATAGTTCTGTACAAGTGTCCCAGCTTGGCCTCCAAGAACTGTTGCTCAGCAGAACCCCACCTCCAGGGACACGCCTGCCCACAACTCCCTGTCCCAGATACCATTATGCCCCTGATAATGTGTAGATGTTTTCACCCCAGAAGTTTTCTGGACTCCTGCCATTCCCTAGCAGATAGCAGGGGTGTGTTCAGCTGCAGGGCCCACCACTTGGGCACAAATGTTGTCTCTACCACTTGCGGGTTCTGTGTCCTTGAACAAACTAGTTCATCACACCCCCCTCAATAAGGGGAGCGATAACAGAGAATAGCTGTTCATTTGCTTGTTGCATGCACTGAGATGATGTATATAATAGGTAGTGGGAATGCAAACTGGTGCAGCCCCCATGGAAAACAGTACGGAGGGTCCTCACACAAATAAACAAGGAAATTTCTTATCATCCAGCAAAGCCGGTCATGGGCATGTATCCAAAAGACATGAAAATACTCATTTGAAAAGACATGTGCACCCCAGAGTTCACTGCCAAGGAGTGGAATCAACCTAAATGCCCATTGAGGGATAACTTGATAAAGAAGTTATTGGACATTTATTCAGAGTAATACTACGTTGCAATTTCAAAAGAGGATATTGTGTCCTTCAGGACAAAAATGGATAGAACTGGAGGTGATTGTGCTTGGTGAAGTAGGTAATGAGATGAAGGACAACTACTGGATGGTTTTGTTCATACCTGGAAAATAAAGAACTGAAACAAATGAACTTGGGGAAAAATAGAGAGAGAAACGAAGAAAGAAACAGAGTGATCAAACTGTTCCTAAGACTTTTTAAGAACTAGAGTAGACGACGGGGAGTAGATAGCATAATGGTTATGCCAAGAAACGCTCGTGCCTGAGACTCCAAAGACCCAGGTTCAATCCCCCACACCACCATTAGCCAGAGCTGAGCAGGCTCCCTACCTGTGTGTGTGTGGGGGGCGCTTCACAAATGGTGAAGCAGGTCTGTAGGTGTCTACCTTTCTCTCCCCCTCTGTCTTCCCCTCAATTCTCTCAATTTCTCTCTGTCCTATCCAACAACAACAATAACAACAAAAAAGCAACAAAAAATGGGGGGAAAATGGCTTCCAGAAGCAGTGAATTTATAGTACAGGCACGGAGCCCTGGCAATAACCCTGGAGGCAAGGAAAAAAAAAAAACTAGGGTAGTTATCATGGAGTGGGGCACAGAACTTTGGTAGTGGATACAGTGATTCAATAGATGTGAAGAAAACTATTAAATGACTAACAAATTTTGTCTAAGTATTTAATTTTTTAACAAATGAAAGATACTGAGTAAGAAAGACCAGAGCACTGCTCAACTCTGACTCATGGTGGTACAGAGGATTGAACCTGGGACCTCAGTCCTCTGCATAATCACTATGCAGTCTCCTCAGTTGTAAAAAAAAAAAAAAAAAAATGTGTCTGACTGATGAGCACAGAGTTTGCCACAGTGAACACACAGAAGTAGTATTTCTAGAACATTCACCTGCAGCTGCAGCCAAGACTCAAGCCCCCCATGGGGCTCAAATCCCAATTCCTTCCCACCTCTCATGCAGCCTGTGACCCCTATCTAGGGCTCAGGGAGCTCTAGGTGGGGCTGTCTGGTAAGATGGGGTGCAGGTTCACTCAGGAATTAGCTAGTGAGGGAAGTCACTTAACCTCACCAGGCCTCAGTTTCCTCAGCAGTATCACCTGCTTATCACCTCTCACCCGCAGTCACTATGAGGATAAGGAAGCAACTTCCGAGGGAAGCAGCTTCAGCTTCAGAACTCACCTTCCACCCCACTTGGGACCTTCTATACCTCCTGCAAGCAGGAAAGAGACCGCCGAACCCTCTCTAAGAAGGAGTTTACAACCCAAAACCTTGAGAAACACACGTAATACTCAGGCTAATTCAAGCTGCTCATCACCTCCAATTCAGCCAGCCTAGTTTCTCTCAGAACCCACAAACCAGTGACGGCAAAAGCAAACAGAGAGCTTGGTCCTGGTGCACCCAATCCTAACCCAGAAAGGTGGACACTGTGGTGGAGAAAGCATGAAACCTGGCCCCACCAAGCTGTTGGAGGGGGCATCTTACACAAGTCATCTTGACATTATTTCTTAAAAAAAAAAAGAGGCAGTCGGGCTGTAGCGCAGCAGGCTAAGCGCAGGTGGCGCAAAGCACAAGGACCGGCATAAAGATCCCGGTTCGAACCCCGGCTCCCCACCTGCAGGGGAGTCACTTCACAGGCGGTGAAGCAGGTCTGCAGGTGT
Source organism: Erinaceus europaeus (assembly GCF_950295315.1). Classification (NCBI taxonomy): domain Eukaryota; kingdom Metazoa; phylum Chordata; class Mammalia; order Eulipotyphla; family Erinaceidae; genus Erinaceus; species Erinaceus europaeus. The sequence goes on from NC_080178.1 coordinate 13,857,036, forward strand.
CTATCTTTCTCTCCTCCTCTCTGTCTTCCCCTCCTCTCTCCATTTCTCTCTGTCCTATCCAACAACGACAACAACAATAATAACTACAACAATAAAACAAGGGCAACAAAAGGGAATAAATAAATAAAATAAATAGTAAAAAAAAAAAAAACAGAAAAAAAAAAACCTAGCACTGTATGTGCTAGAGTGATGCTCTAATTTAAAAAAAAAAAAATTAGTCATACTCAGCTCTATTTCTCCAAGTATTTGTGGCAGCTCAGAATAATACAAACAGCACAAAAGAAGAAAATATAAGCAGTCCAGGGAATCCAGCCAAGAGCAAATAAGGGTGGGAAAATCATTAAGTCAGGGGTAAAGCAGCACATAGAAACACCCACCATATGGTCCTTCCTGAAGTGTGAGGATGGGCCTCAGATCTGGCTCTCAGGTGCTTAGTAACCAGAGCCAAATGGAAACACAATCAGCCACGAGATGCTCAGAGCCCAGAACATGAAAACAAGCCAGTTGTTCCGGAGAAGCTCCTCTTTCCCTGCGTGGTTCAGAGTCTCAGAGATGTTTCTCCCTCAGACCTTCCTAAAGGGACCCAGTGACACAGGGACAACGTCTTCAATACCCAGATGCAATTCAAAAGCATAATCCAAAAAAAAAAAGAGACAAATCAGCCACAGCCGTCACTCTGCTCCCCCCCCCCAAGAACCTCTGCTACCAAATCTGTGAAACTGTCCTTCCATCTGACCAAAGCTGCTGACGGGGTTCAAAAGGAAACCCTGTGATAACTCACATGCCTGCCACACAGTAAAGAGAGCCATAAGAATTAGTTAATTACGGGAGTCGGAAGCGCAAGGACCAGCTTAAGGATCTCGGTTCGAGCCTCCGGCTCCCCACCTGCAGGGAAGTCGCTTCACAAGCAGTGAAGCAGGTCTGCAGGTGTCTATCTTTCTCTCCCCCTCCTCTCTCCATTTCTCTCTGTCCTAACAATGATGACATCAATAACAACAATAATAAGTACAACAACAATAAAAAAAAAAAACAAGGACCAGGAGTCGGGCAGTAGCGCAGCGGGTTGGGTGCAGGTGGCACAAGGCGCGGTGACCAGCACAGGGATCCCGGTTCAGGCCCCCCGGCTCCCCACCTGCAGGGAAGTCACTTCACGGGCGGTGGAGCAGGCCTGCAGGTGTCTATCTTTCTCTCCTCCTTTCTGCCCTCCCCTCCTCTCTCCATTTCTCTCTGTCCTGTCCAACAACAATGACATCAAGAACAATAATAACTACAACAATAGGGCAACAAGGGCAACAAAAGGGAAAATAAATATTTAAAAAAAGACAACAAAAGGGAAAATATATATATATATATATATGAATTAGTTAATCACTTCTGCTGAAGTCCACCTCCTTCCAAGGTAGAGTTCTTGGTCTGAGTTGGACATGGATGTAGCCCAAGCACTTAGAATTGCCAGTGGTACATAGTAGCTGTCCAGGTATCTGTTGAATGGATGGAGCTCCTGCGTCTGGTTCCCAGATACAATAAGAGAAAGAGAGCGAGAACTACAGCATCACTCTGACACACGCAGTGCAGAAACAGACCTCAGGAAGCCAAGTTTGTAAGTCTTGTTCTCTTCTACAAGCCACATCCAAGGCAGCAGAAAGGAGAATTGATACTCCCACCCCCATCTCTTGGAGTCCTAAGTATACTAAAAGTTCTTAAAAAGTACTTCAAGAAAGACAGCTCTCAGATCTACAGGCTGGGAGTATGGATCGACCAGTCAACGCCCATGTTCAGCGGGGAAGCAATTACAGAAGCCAGACCTTCCACCTCCTACACCCCATAATGACCCTGGGTCCATATGCCCAGAGGGATAAAGAATAGGAAAGCTATCAGGGGAAGGGATGGGATAAAGAGTTCTGGTGGTGAGAATTGTGTGGAGTTGTACCCCTCTTATCCTATGGTTTTTGTCAATGTTTCCTTTTTATAAATAAAAAATTATAATAAAAGAAAAGAAAGACAGCTGACTTTCTTTTTTTGCCACCAAGGTTGTCCCCGAGGCTCTATGCCTGTACATCTCCACCATACCCAGCAGTCACTTTTTTTTCTTTTCCTCTAGAAAAAGGGAGATGAGACAGACAGAGAGAGAGAGAGAGAGAGAGAGAGAGAGAGAGAGAAGAGATACCAAGCACTACTTCTCATGAAACTTCCTTCTTTCAACCATAACCATGAAGTAGCCCAGGGCTCAAACCTGGGTCCCTCCACATGGTAACATGTGTGTCCCACCAGGTGAGCCTCCTGCTTACCAAAAAACAAACAAAACACAATGCTTCTTCTCTTCTTCTTCTTCTTCTTCTTCCCCCTCCCCCTCCTCCCCCTCCCCCTCCCCCTCCTCCTTCTCCTTCTTCGTCTTTTTAAATGCAGTGCTAGGGAACCAACCCAAGTCTTCACATATGCTCTGTCACTGAGTCATACTCCCTGGCCCAATTTTTTGTTTTTAGAAAGGGGGGGGGAGGGTACTAAGCACCAGTCCACTATTCATGGGGCACCGTGTGTTTTGTCTTTGTGGTTCTCCTACAGCACCGGAGATTGAACCAGGGCCTTGTGTGTGAAAAGCAGAGGCTCTACCACTGAGCCTCGTGCCTAGCTCCAGGACATTTGTTTGCCTTCATTTTGCTCAGAGTTCCTCAAACTGACTTGACCACAACACCCCTCACTTCCCCCCCACACCCCCCAGTGAGAGGTCCACAAGAGTCCCCAAAGCCTTACAGGGACTCTTACTGGTCCTATGAAGAAATGGGGGTCACCTCAGATAAGGGAAGGTCCCCAACAGCAAATGAACAAGGGGCACTCACTCTCCATGCCAATCCCCTCTAAAGCCGCCGCCACCACCACCACCATCACCACCACCACCTTTTAACTTTGGAACGCACTGCATTTTTTAAATATTTTATTTATTTAACTTTTAAAATTTTTATTATTATCTTTATTTATTGGATAGAGACAGCCAGAAATCAAGAGGGAAGGGGGTGGTAGAGAGGGAGAGAGACACCTACAGCCCTGCTTCACCACTCTTTCCCCCTGCAGGTGGGGACTGGGGACTCGAATCCGGGTCCTTGCACATTGTAACAGGTGCACTCAACCAGGTGCGCCACCATCTGGCCCCTATTTATTTATTTTATATAGTGAGAGAGGGAAATTGAGAGGGGAGGAGGAAGGGAAGGGAAGGGACATGTAGCACTGCTCCACCACTTGTGAAGTTTCCTCCCCCAACCCCTCACCCCACAGGTGGGGACCAGGAGTTTGAACCCAGATCCTTAAACATTATAATGAGCGTGCTTTACCAGGTATGCCACCATCAGGGCCCCTGCATTTTTTTTTTAAATCAGATGGGTCCATTAGAGTTAAACAGCCCTCAGTCTGAACACATGGTCACTCTGGCTGCTTCCTGAACATTCCAGAACCCACTTGCTGAGTTCACCCTCAACAAAACTGACTCCAATGGTTCAGGATTTTGCCTGCTTACAGACAAACACCCATACCATAGCAAAGATCCCAGACGTGAGGGGCCAGGGAACGGACCTCAGTGTCCCCAGAGAGGACAGCAATTGCTTGGAAGACAGAAGAGAGGAAGGATCAGAGTGTGTGAGCCTGTGCTCAGCCTTGCACCCTGCGTCCCAGAGTCCCTAGGTGGCTGTCCACAAAGTGTAGTCACGTGTTTCTGCTTAGCTCACTGAGCCCAGAAGCCACCTGGCAACAGGTGCCCCTCCCTGTGTTCTCTGCTAATCCCCACCCCCCCAGGCAGTAACCTCTGCAGGCTAGTGCCACCACCCTGGCACCCACGGAACAGGGCAGGCAGAAGGTCAGGCTGTCCAAACAGAGCCAGGAGCCGCTGAATGTCCGGCACCCCTCCCCCGCGAGCAGGGCCATCCTGGGCACACCACAGGACTCGCCAAGCAGGAAATGATTAGTGGGTGTTCACTGAGCATTTCCAGGCAGCAAAGGGCTGCTCCCGCCCCGGCACCCTGCTCTCCTGGAGATCCTGTGTGAAATCTACCCAGCACCTACCTCCAGTGGGTCCCAACTTCTGTCCAGAAAGCTGGCCTTGACCTTGAACCCCAGGACACCGCTGGGCTCCAGGCCAGCTGTCCATACCTAGTGAGGACCCACGGAGCCACCTGATACCGTGTCCCAGTCTAGAAGCCCAGTCCACATGTTCAAAGGAAATGACAGCGCCCACGTTGCTATGTGTATGAACCTGATTAAAGTCTGTTCCCATAGTGCACTGAAGGAAGCTTCGGTGCTATGGTCTCTTATCTCGCTGCCTTACTGCCTTTGTGTCTCTAAAAAAGAAAGAGGAGAAGCAAGGAAAGGGAAAACTGAAACTTGGACTGGGTATGTTCTGTTGCAAAGACATGGGGGCGCTAGCGTTGGGTGGGAGAGGACTCAGTGGGGGGCTAGACAAGCAGTATGCAGTGTAGAAGGCTTAAACTGGTCTCGGGAGTGTCTTGCAGACACCTATCATAGGGAGCTAAGAAACAGTACTCATGTGATGGCTTTCTTGTTAACCATTATTTCTCTAATGTAATGATAAAATTAAAAAAAAAAAAAAGTTAAGGAAAGGAAAGAAAAAAGAAATGACAAAGCCCAAATGGAATTGAGTGTGATTTGCATTTTGCTTTTTTTTTTTTTTTTTGCATTCTGTGCCGGTCTCCAACCAGGCGCTGGGGACAAGAGGTAAGAGGAGACCAGGTGAGCTCACTCATTAGCGGAGGAGGCTGGATGTTCTTCCCCCAAGACCTCTTCTGGATGGTTCTCCTTCTCACCTGCCCTTGTCTGCTGGGAGTGTTCAGAGCAGCCGCCCTCCTCTGAGCCCTCTAGACCACAGGGTCTTTTCCTCCCCTGGCTCTCAGCATAGAACGGCGTTAAGGGGAACCATGGGAAATAAACGGGGTAGAAATGGGCATTTTGGTTGGCTAGTTGTTGTTTTTTTCTCTCCAGGTTTATTGCTGGGCTCGGTGCCTGAACCATGAATCCACCGCTCCTGGAGGCCATTTTTCCCCCCTTTTTGTAGCCCTTGTTGCTGTAGCCTCGTTGTGGTTATTATTATTGCCATTGTTGATGTTGTTCGTTGTTGGATAGGACAGAGAGAAATGGAGAGAGGAGGGGAAGACAGAGAGGGGGAGAGAAAGATAGACACCTGCAGACCTGTTTCACCGCCTGTAAAGTGACTCCCCTGCAGGTGGGGAGCTGGGGGCTCGAACCGGGATCCTTAGGCCGGTCCCTGCGCTTTGTGCCACATGCGCTTAACCTACTGCGCCACCGTCCGACCCCCTGCTTGGCTAGTTTTTCCAATATAAGTTCCTAGATTCCAACCTTGAAAACACTACCTTGGGGCTGTTATTTACTCAATGAGTACCAGTTAGAGGGTGTGGACTCAAATGGGCTGACCTGCAAGGATGTTAATAGCAAAGCACAGAGATAAAGCATGAGGGGGGGGGGGAAGAGAGAGAGAGAGGAAACTAGAGCAACAACCAGTGTAATATCTCAGGAACACCCACATCATACCCATACCCCATACTCCCAAAGTGTTTTAAGCCTACATTCACATGAACCCCAAGAGAAGTCACCCAAAATATATGAGAATGGAAACTTCTAAGGTCCCTGCCACTTCCAGAGTGACAGCTTCCTCCAGTGACATGGCATCTCCCAAGTCAAGGCATGTGTCCTACCCAGTGAACTGGTTCTCATACCCAAGCCGATAGTATCTTTAAAAATGAAATTGGACGGGGGGGGGGGGGGGGCAGTAGGGTTAAGCACACATGGTGCAAAGCGCAGGACCAGCATACAGATCCCAGGTCAAGCCCCTGGCTCACCACCTGTAGGGGCGTCACTTCACAAGCGGTAAAGCAGGTAAATCGATAACAGGTATCTACCTTTTTCTCCCCCGTCTTTCCCTCCTCTCTAGATTTCTATCTGTCTTATCCAAGAACAGCAATGACAACAGTAACAATAATAACAACAAAGACAACAACAAGAGCAACAAAAATGGGGGGAAAAGGCCTCCAGGAGCAGTGGATTCATAGTGCAGGCACCAAGCCCCAGCAATAACCCTGGAGGCAAAGAGAGAGAGAGGAGAGAAAGAGAGAGAAAGAGAGGGAGGAAGGGAGGGAGGGAGGAAGAGAGAAAGAAAGATAGATAATATTAAAAAAAAATTTTGGACTGGGAGAATAACTCATTTATTGCACTGTTTTGCCATGTGGATAGCCCAGGTTCAAGCCTAACCTCCACAGCACTGAAGAAAGAAAGTTTTAAGGATGCGGTCTCTTTCTCTCCCTGTCTCTATCAAACTAAAAGAAAAATATATAGTCTGCTCAGAGCAGAGGAATCATGCAAACAAGAAGCCCAGACACAAAAAAAATAAAGTAAAATAAAATAAAATGCAGTGCTTGGCCACTGGTCAGAATTACATGTGCTAATTTTTTTCCCCACCAGGGTTATCTCTGGGGCTCAATGGCCACATGACTCCACTGTTCCCAGTGGCAGTTTTTTTTTTCCTTTGCTACAGATAAAGGATGAGAGAGAGCAAAGGAGAGACACGGTAACACTGCTCCATGGCATGTAAAGCTTCTCGTCTGCATACATTGCCATGTGGTAGCTGAAACTCAACCCTGATCCCTGCACAAAGCAACATATGGGCTTTACTGGGTGAACCACCTGTAAAGGAAAGGAACACACACGCCCCTTCAAACAGCATTTTTGTTCAGTTTTGTTTTCATTTTGTCTTATACTTTTTACAGTTTGGTGTTTCTTTGTTGTTTCCTTATTTTAATGCGGAGTTGGGGCCTCACACATAGGCGATTTCACTGGTTCGGGCTGCCTTCTCATTCATATAGCGTGGTGGGGTTGTTCTGCTTTGTTTTTTTTTGTTTGTTTGTTTGTTTTTTGATGGTACTAGGGATCGGAACCCAGGGCCTCATACATGCAAGACGTGCTCTCCCAACGAGCTACATCCCTAGCTAGAGGGGTTTTGTTGGTCTGCCAGGGTCCCCACCATGCCCCTGTAACACCCACCACAAGTGGTCTGAACTATGTAAGAATAACGTGTGGGGGCCAGATGGCAGTGCACCAAGTTGAGTGCACACATTACAGTGTGCAAGAACCTGGGTTCAAGCCCTCTGTCCCCATCTGCAGGGGGAGGGGAGCTTCATAAGCTGTGAAACTGCATTACAAGTGTCTCCCTTCCTCTCTATTTCCCCCTTCCCTCTCAATTTCTCTCTGTCTCTATCCAAAATAAATAAATAGGGGCCGGGTGGTGGTGCACTTGGTTAAACGTGCATAGTAATAAAGCACAAGGATCCACACAATGTTCTAGGTTCGAGCCCCCGGCTTCCCGCCTGTAGCAGTGATGCTTCACAGGTGACCAAGCAGGTCTGCAGGTGTCTATCTTTGTCTCTCCCTATCTCCCCCTCCTCTCTCAACTTCTCTGTCCTACCCAGTATAAATAAACAAAATATTTTTTGTTTGAAAAAGAAGAAAAGGAAGAGTAACCTGGTGCACAAGCATCCAGGTCACCGTGGTTAGCACTTCTCCCCATCCTTAAATCTCCACTCAAGGCGGAGCCAAGATGGCGGCTTGGAGACAACATCTGCTATGAGCTCTGCAAGGAAGCTGCTTTCAACCTGGGAATCTCAGTGAGGCCACCAGGTTGTAGATGATACCATGATGTCAACCCAACTTCCCTGGGCAGACAACCCCACCAATGTGTCTTGGAGCCCCACTGCCCCACATCCCTGCCCCACTAGGGAAAGAGAGAGACAGGCTGAGGTATGGATCCATCTGCCAATGCCCATATTAGCAGAGGAAGCAATTACAGAAGCCAGACCTTCCACCTTCTGTACCCCATAATGATCCTGGGTCATTATCCCTCCCAGAGGGATAAAGAATAGAGAAGCTGATGACAGAGGACCTAGTAGGGGTTATATTGTTATGTGGAAAGCTGAGAAATGTTATGCATGTACAAACTATTGTATTCACTGTCAAATGTAAAACATTAATCCCCTAATAAAGGGGAAAAAATCCAAAAAGAAAAAAGAAAAAGAATAGGGACGCTATCAAGGGAGGGTACTGGATATGGAGCTGTGGAGTTGGGTTGGGCATTGTGTGGAAATGTACCCCTCTTATCCTATAGTCTTATATTTATATTGTCAATATTATAATTATCCTATAGTCTTATAGTGTCAATATTTCCATTTTACAAATATAAAAAATTAAATAAATAAATAAATTTCCACTCAAGATGCCCAATATGACAGATGGGAGGCCAGAAAGAGCTCCCAGCTGCCTGCTGCCTCCTGGCACCCCTGCCCTTTCGCCACCAGCACAATGCCAATAGCCTCAACCACCATCACTACTCAGGCTCGGTCCTGATGCTTCTCTTAGAAAAGAACCAAGCCAGGAAAGGAAGCCAGACTGACCAAGCCCCACAGATTAACAACAGAAGGTGTTATGAAGGGGAAAAGCTGGCTGCCCCAGTGTCAAACTCTGAACAGGAAGTCACAGTCCACACGGCCCTCTGCCCTGCTTGTCTCTAGGCACAATGCCACCCCACCCCCACCACCACCACGCAGCTCATCCACCCAAGTCCCCCCCAGTCTTCCATTCACTCCACATGTATAAGCATCTCCTGGGTATCAGGCCATGAGACACTTGGAGAACCTGGTCTCTGCAAAGAAACACAAAAAAAGCAAGTGACTTCAACACACAGCAGCGAGAAAAGGTATGGCCCACGTGAGGAACTTCGAGAAACATGATGTAGAGAGCTCGCAAGGCCGAGCGCATCCAGAATCCACAAGACAGTGGGAGCTGGGGGCCAGGACAGGAGATGACACAATCTGATCTGACCCCTCAGTCAAGGCCAAGGCCAAGGCCAATTGAGACAAGAGCAAAGAACCCTGTCCCTGAAGGTCTGATACTCACTAAATGCTCACATCTTCCCGGAGCTCAGGCTTCCATGATGCAGAGGAAGACCCAGTGGCTGATGCAGGGCACAGGCAATGAAAAGACAGAGTCCATCCTGGGGAACCTTTTCTTTCTCTTTATGTACTTCTGAGAATAGAGGCAGAGATTCTCTATTGAGAATTGAGAGAGAAATTAAGAGAGGAGAAGGAGACAGAGAAGGAGAAGCTTGTAAAGCTTCCCCCCTGCAAGTAGGGACAGGGAGCTTGCATCCAGGTCCTCATACATGAAAGTGTGTGCTCAGCTGAGTGGACCATCGCCCAGCTCCCTAAACTCACTTTCAAACCCCCCGACCCTGGTGCATTCACATATTTGTAGTAAGACAGATTTTTGAGTCTCAGGTCTGGTTTGTTGTTTTATCAATGGGGTTTCTACTTGAGGTTATCTTTCAGCTCTTACCTTTCAACATCTTACCTTTTAAACACCTTGCCACATCGTTAGGCCTTCCTTCACGTTATTTGTGATAACTACACAGTAGTCTAAAGCCTCAATGATTTCCCACTGTTTGAAAGGTAAGTGGTTCCCAGAACCTGGCTTTTTTTTGACAGACCAGCCCACATGAAGTTCATCTCACTGTTTTCACAGGAAAGGGGGAAACTCTGTGCCCCTGATAGCAACCGTTGTGTGACTTATCTCAAATGAGGATGAGTAAGACAATGACTTTCAACGTTAGGTCATCAAGTTTTATTTTTATAGACAGAAGTCGACTTTATCTCTTTCCCAAGCTCAGCCTCCCAGCTCTGCCACACTGGAAGTTCACCTGCTCACTAAGTTGACATAACAGGTGGCAGGTAGGGGAGCATCTGGAAGCCCGTACTTCCAGAAGCCAGGCAAGCCCGCCCTCCCCTTGCATGAGCAGAAAACAACAGGGACACCTAAATCCATTCAACTCTCACCCCAAAAAGAAAAGAAGGGGCCTCCCAGCAGGTCCCCAAGCCACCACCCATGTTTAACCCCAGTAAAATAGCTCTGCACCCATCAAAAGTGAGGGAAGGGTAGCTGTGTTCCCAAACACCCAGTGTGCCCTTTGGTGAGACTCTAGGGCTCAGGGAAGCGGGCTGGCGTGTGTTCTTGGACAAGAGGCTTCCCTTCACATCTGCAGAGCAAAAGGTTTGAATAAGATGAGTCTTCAGGTCCCTTCCTGTCCCAAGTGAGGCCCCTGGGCCTGACCCAAGTTCCATAGTGAATAGCGACTATATTTCATGATGCAAAGCGATAGACACAGTCCTCCAAACAGCTGCTACTTGGAGGCAAGAGCACAGAAACACACAGAAGGAAGGCTTTCACACCTATGGCCCCTTACGTCTTGCAAGGTCATGTCAAATGAAGAAAATATCAAGCCACTCTGAGGGGAGGGAAGGAAAGGGGGGGTGGTTCTTAGTATTTTTTTTAAAAAAATCATCTAACTTGCATGCCCTAAGTCCCACTTCTCATATGAAGACTAACATGTTTGTCACACTTCTGTAAAATGAAATGGCTGATTCATAACTTCCCAGCAAAGTCCTGGAGTCAAAACCAGAGCAAGTCATTGCGTCGCCAACTCCTGAGGGGAGCCCGTTTGTGTCTTTCAGTCCTAACTGGCAACAAGCTTCTCGCACAGCCCAGGCAAGCCACAAGGCAGTGAGTGAGAAGTGGGGAGATCAGCTCTGCCACATGGCCAGAGGCAAGTCCAGGCAGGAGAGGTCGCCATGGGGACCCTGGAAGGGCCTCACTGGATTGAAGGTCGTCCCTGAACAGAGAGAAGGAGAGATGTGCCAGGGAAGGATCCTGATGCTGTGGGCAGGTCTCATCCCAGAAACAAAGGCTCAAAGTCGTCTTGGGAAAAATCAACTGTTTCTGGATTAGAAGCAGCTCATTAGGCTCTAGGCAGGAACTTCTTCAGGGTTCAGAACCCCCCCACAGAGGGTCAGAGATGTCCTCCCAGCTGGCTTCATCCTCCTCAATCTGTCTTCACCTTCTACATCCTCCCCACCCAACCCATCCACCTGCCAGATCGCCGGTTCTGTGCGGTCTAGCAGGTTCTGGTTCCCTCCTCTCCTCTCTGCCTTCTCCCTTGTTACTCCTCCTCTGATTCTTCTGATCTCAATAACTGTTAGAAAAAAAAAAAAAAAAAAAAAAAAAGATCTTGAAGGGGGCTGGGCGATAGCGCAGTGGGTTAGGTGCATGTGGCGTGAAGCGCAAGGATTGCCGTAAGGATCCTAGTTCAAGCCCCTGGCTCCCCACCTGCAGACCTGCTTCATGACTTGTGAAGCTTTCCCCTGTAGGTGGGGACCAGGGGTTTGAACCAAGATCCTTGAACAGTATAATGTGTGCACTTAACCAGGTGCACCGCTGCCTACAGCCACCACCACCCCACATTCATTTAGCCTTCTGGGATGAAAGGTTCTGGAACCATCTCCCCTCTGTGCTCACCATGATTTTCAATAGGAAGCCACCTGGAAAAAACAGGTACTGTAGCAGCTATAAAATTATAATTGCTGGTGCACAGAAAGGGGATCAGGATAGGGTGGGCCCAGGGAACATTTATTTCCCCTTCTCTCATTTCCCATTTTTCTTCTAATGTTGCTCTGCCACTCTTATATAATCAGGACAAAAATCAATTTGGCAAAATGGTTTTGGAGGCCGAAGCTGCCTGGCCTCACCGAAACAACCGAGGTTGGCCTGCCACCACATAAAATTGCAGTCATTAGAAAGGGCCACTCATTCTGGCCACTCACTCTGCTGCTTACTGAAACGAGGCACAGCCTCCCAGAGCAGTCCTCAAAGCGATGACACGGCCCCCAGACCCATCGTCGACATAGAGCTGCAGCACCAGTGAAGCCATCACAGCCAAGAAAAAGGTTCAGCTCCCCAGTTATGGAAAGTGAAGCACGAATGGATCAAGACGCAAAGACCCAGAAGGGAAATATATATATATTTGGGGCCAGGTGGTGGTGCACCTCATTGAGCGCACATGTTACAATGAGCAAGGACCCAGGTTTGAGCCCCCAGTCCCCACCTGCAGGGGGAAAGTTTTGCAAGTGGTGATGCAGTGCTGCAGGTGTCTCTCTGTCTCTCTCCCTCTCTATCTTTCCCTTCTCTCTCAATTTCTGGCTTTCTCTATCCAATAAATATGATTTTAAAAAATATTTTTGGTAGAGTAGGGCACCAAAGTAAAAACCCTGTGGTGAGGGTGAAGGTAGACATTCGGCTTCCCGGGGCAGTGGGGGGGGGGGGGGAAATGGGACAGTCTGTCGGTGGTGGTAATGGTGTTTATGTACACTCCTGTTAAACTGTAGTCATATAAATCACTATTTAATTAATATGAGGAAAAATTGATTATATGTGTCAAACTTTTTAAAGCACAGACTGAGTCTTTTTAATACATAGGCTGTCTTTGATATGTTGACTCTCTCAAAAGCCTAGACCAGGGAGGACAGAAGCAACCAGTGGCACAGCTATATACAAAATGTTGGGTATTATACAGCAAACCCTAACAAAGGGACTTTTCAAAGTTAACCCAATTACCAAATAATGTGATGATAACAATAACTATCTATTGTCTTCTTGAACCCTAAGACAGCAGGAACCTCACATTTCCACTATAGAGCCTATATTTCCCCCAGTCCTGGAACCTTAAGGTGGGGCGCACTTTCCTGCATGCTTCTCTCAATTCATATCAAATAATATCGCATCCACCAATCACAACCTAATCAATGCAACCTCAGCATGCTTCATTTCAGACTGTGTCCAGAGACTTCAGGTGTGTAATGACAACCCTTCAGCTTCATTACTCGGGTGAGACCTTTCCTTTCATAGTATTCTCTAATACTATGAACCACCTGGAATGATCCAGGTGATTCACTTCCTAACAAAGTCCCAAAACCTAGATATAGACCAGAGGTCCCGTGAGATAGAGCATGTATCCATAAACTAGGGCAAAATATATACCTGAAAGCAAAAGTACACAATAGTCTGTAGTGAGTACCCCCAACATTTCATCTGCACTATTCCAGCCTTTAGGTCCATAATTGTTCAACAATTTGTTTGGCTTTGTATGTTAACTCTCTTTTCAGCCACCAGGTTCCAGATGCCAGCGTGATGCTGACCAGACTTCCTTGGACAGACAACCCCACCAATGTGTCCTGGAGCTCCGCTTCCCCAGAGCCCCACTCTACTAGGGAAAGAGAGAGGCAGACTGGGAGTATGGACCGACCAGTCAACACCCATGTTCAGCAGGGAAGCAATTACAGAAGCCAGACCTTCCACCTTCTGCAACCCACAACAACCCTGGGTCCATACTCCCAGAGGGATAGAGAATGGGAAAGCTATTAGGAAAGGGCATGGGATATAGAGATCTGGTGGTGGGAATTGTGTGGAGTTGTACCCCTCCTATCCAATGGTTTTGTTAATGTCTCTTTTAAATAAATCAATTAATTAAATATATATTTTAATATCTTTTTTCTTTTTTAAGATTTTATTTATTTATGAGAAAGATAGGAGGAGAAAGAACCAGACATCACTCGGGCACGTGCTGCCAGGGATCGAACTCGGGACCTCATGCTTGAGAGTCCAAAGCTTTACCACTGCACCACCTCCCGGACCACAAATATCTTTTTTTTCTTTTTGCCTCTAGGGTCATCACTGGGGCTTGGTGCCTGCACTATGAATCCATTGCTCCTAGAGGCCATTTTTCCCATTTTTTGTTGTCCTTGTTGTTGTTACTGTTATTGTTGTTATAGATGTTACTGTTATTGTTGGATAGGACACAGAGAAGAGGGGAACTAAGAGAGGGGGAGAGAAAGATAGACACCTGCAGGCTGCTTTACCGCCTGTGAAGTGACCCCTCTGCAGGTGGGGAGCCGGGGGCTTGAACTAGGATCCTTACGGCAATCCTTGCACTTCACGCCACATGCACCTAACCCACTGCGCTATCGCCCAGCCCCCTTCAAGATCTTTTTTTTTTTTTAACAGTTACTGAGATCAGAAGAATCAGACCATTATTCCGGCTCATGCATGCCAGGGGTCAAACCTGGGTCCACCCTGATGCAAATCCTGTGCTCTACCTGCTGAACCATCGCCCCATCACTACTGGACCAAGATTTATGGCTTTTGTGTGTTTTCTGGGTTTATCTTTTTCAACTGGTCATAGTCACAACACCTGGCACAAAGCAAACCCTCAGTAAACTTTGAGGAATTTTAGGCAGAAAAAAAAAAATCCTTGTACACCCAGCAGCAAGACCCAACACACCTGCACACGGCTCAGAATCTGCAAAGTGCATGCCCTCAGATGCCATCTGACCTGTTTGGAAGCGAGAATCCACTAGCACAGGAAACTGGTATTGGTGTCACCAACTTGAGGACAGTGAAAGAGTTTAAACGTTACTAAGAAACTAAAAGGTCATGGGGGGTGGAGGGGGGGCACAAACACTGGCTCACTGTCTCTGTCCATTCCAGTATGACTTCATAAATCCAGAACCCCCCAGGCTCGAGACCCAAGCTGCCAAAGCTTGAACCCCTGCTTAGTTAGCTGCATGAGCTCAGGCTGATGGCTGAACCTCTCCATCTCCTTTCTCCTCTCCAGTAAAATGAAGGCAAGGCTGTCATGAGGATTCACTCTGTCAAAAGCAACAGCTCACTCAGTGTCTGGCACACAGAAAGTAATCAGTCAACATTTTAAAAAATAGTGTTGTAGTTCCATTTTGCAAACAAGAGAAACCAGGCTGAGGAGAGGGTTCAGTAACTCCCCAGGATCATACAGCCACAGTCAGAGGCAATGCTGGTATGTTATAATGCACAAGGACCAGGGTTCAATCCCCTGGTCCCCACCTGTAGGGGGAAGGCTATACGAGTGGCGGAGCAGGGCTGCAGGGGTCTCCCTTTCTCTCTCCTTCTCTATCTCCCCCACCCTCTCAATTTCTGACTGTGTGTATCCAATAAATAGATAACTTGTAAAAAAATTTTGAAAAAGAAAAAAAAGCTAACTCCAGCCCCAGGGGTTATTATGGACCTGACCCCCAAGAGAAAGACACACACACACACACACACACACACACACACACAAACACACACACACACACACACACACTGATGAGCTCACTGTAAACAATATGAGTCTGAGAGGCAAAGTTCACTCAAATTCTAGTAGATTCTGACTTGGGGGTAATGACTGTGTGTCAGAGCTGTTGTTCCAATTGATCCATTCTAAACAAACACCTTGGGGAGAGGGGGGTGGGGGCTCCAGCCTGAGGGACAGAGCAGCAATGCAGAGAGGCTACGGCCCTGCCCTCCTGAAGTCCATATTCTGCGCATGAGCAAACAGACACAGTCAAGTGTTAAGACTGCTGGTAGCAAGGACAGGGGACATGAAGCAGGTGGCGGGATTGATCTCGGTCCCCACCTGACAAGTTAAGGCCTGAGAAGAAGGCAGGATGTGGAGGAGACGCTGCACCAAGTGACACCCACACTCTCCTCGAGCAGAGCAGGTGCCAGTATTCACCAGGCTGGAGTCAGTTCAAAGGCCGGTGGATGGAATGGGGTTGGAGGGCAAGGAGGGGTCTGCATGTCCAGATGGGAGACTCGGGGTCTCGTAAGCCACCATCTGGTTTCACACGCTATGCAAGAGCAAGCCACAGAGGATGTAAGCAGCGGAATAACGGCACTTTGTGGAACCAGAAGAGTCTCGACATGAAAGTAAAAGAGACTGGTGGACGGCTGG
Source organism: Erinaceus europaeus (assembly GCF_950295315.1). Taxonomy (NCBI): domain Eukaryota; kingdom Metazoa; phylum Chordata; class Mammalia; order Eulipotyphla; family Erinaceidae; genus Erinaceus; species Erinaceus europaeus. The sequence goes on from NC_080178.1 coordinate 13,872,733, forward strand.
CGCTAGATTAAAGGTTCCCTCACCCCTCCCCGGTTTCCCTTCTCCTTGAGCCACTAACCCCACGTAACCTTGGATGATCGCTCCCTTTCTGGGCCTCTGTTTCCAAAAGGTTTGATCTCAGAGGTCCTCAACCCTGGCTACACATCGACATCACATGAGGAGTCTAGAAGAAAGACAAACGCTGGGGGTGCATGTGTCTTCTGAATACTCAAGATTCCACTGGGCAGCAGTGTGAGCCTTGAGATCAACTTTTTCTTTTAAAAAATTTTTTTATTTATTATTGGATAGAAACAGAGAAAAACTGAGAGGGGAAGGGGAGATAGAAAGGGAAAGAGACAGAGAGATACCTACAGCTCTGCTTCACTACTCATGAAGCTTTCCCCCTTCAGGTGGGGACCAGGGACTTGAACCTGGGTCCTTTTGTACTGTAATGTGCTTATCTAGGTGTGCCACTGCCTGGCCCCCTTAAGTGAGCTCTTTCTAAAAGTCCCCCCAAGTACAGTCCGTGACTGAGAAAAGACTATCTACAGAAGCTTCTGAGGTCTCTTCCTTCCTCTCCCCCAGTGTGAGGCCTTGCCGTTCTCAGCTGTCACCAAAGGAAACAAATAGGAAACACACACGCCAGCCCCCTCCTTCTCTTCCCAAGCAGACTCACTAATTGATGCCAGCACTCTCTCCTGACGAACTAGGTTATCCCATGTGGTCTCTCCTACGCAGTGCCCAGTGGCTCCTCTCGCTTTTAGATGGACACAAACTGGCATCCATTTGTCTTTCCTAGCCAAAGGTCCTGATGTCCAGGCTGGCAAAACTGCTCACCTGGATAGTGCACAGCTCTGCCATGTGCATGGCCCAGATTTGGGGACAGTGTCCACTGCACTGCAGGAAGCTTTGGTGCTGTGGTGTCTCCCCCACCCCCACCTCTCTATCTGCCTTCCTGACTATGTAAAAGAAGAGTCCCCAGCATCCTTGCTCCCTCTAAAATTCTTTCAGCCATGCTTCTTTACCTCTTCTAACAATGATTAATTACCAAGTTACACAGCAGTGAGATTAGCCGGCTCGAGTCAGGTCACCCACTCCACCCTTGAGGGCAAGTTGGGCTTTGCTTCGTGAACCTCACCCTCCCCCAGATAACATCTTCTCCCCACCCCAGGCAGCTGTACCCCCAAACACTGATGGAACAGAACCTCGGATGGAGAGAACGATAAGATCTGGGCAAACCAATCTGTATTCCTGGAAAAGCTCATCAAAGCACGCACCCTGTGCTGGCACTGATAGCTGCAACAATAACATGATAGCAGCTGGCACCGAGGCCGCACTTGCTGTCCACAGGGCACAATGCTGGGGGCCTCACACAGATTCTCACCATCAACCTTTTGTTTGCTTTTTCATGTGTTGCCAGGGAATGGTCCCAGGGCCTCTGGGCACAAGGTCACTGAGCCACTTCAGACCTGATTTTTATTCTCTAGGTTTTTATTATGTTTTCAAAAAAAATTTTTTTCTTTCTTTTATTTCATTTTTCTTCTATTTGATAAGACAGAGAAACTGAGAAGGGGAGATAGAGAAGAGGAGAGATAGGAAGACACCAGCAGCACTGCTTCACTGCTCATGAAGCTTGCTGCTACCCACAGGTGGGGACCAGGGGTTTGAACCCAGGTCCTTGATCATGGTGACATGTCCCTTCCACCAACTGCCCTACAGCCTGGCCCCCTTTATTATTTGTTGGAAAAGTCATGAGGCATTTTTGAATAGAAAAATAAGCACCTAGTGGCTTGGGGCTAGGTGGTGGTGCACCTGGTTGAGTGCACACATTACAATGTGCAAGGACCTGAGTTCAAACCCTCCATCCCCACCTGCATGGGGGAAGCTTCACAAGCGATGAAACAGTGCTGCAAGTCTCTCTGCCTCTCTCCCTCCTGGTCTCTTTCTCCCCTCTCAATTTCTAGCTGTCTCTATCCAAAATTTAAAAGTTAAATAAAATCATTATTTTAAAAAAGAAAAACAGAAAAAAAAAGTCAAGACTTTTCTGACAGCCAATATTTAACGATAAAGAAAGCCAGAGTGGTCCGGGAGGTGGCGCGCTGATAAAGCTTTGGACTCTCAAAACATGAGGTCCTGAGTTCGGTCCACAGCAGCACATGTGCCAGAGTGATGTCTGGTTCCTTCTCTTCCTGTCTTTCTCATAAATAAATAAAATCTTTAAAAAAAAAAAAAAAAAAGAAAGGAAAGAAAGAAAGAAAGAAAGAAAGAAAGAAAGAAAGAAAGAAAGAAAGAAAGAAAAGCCAGAGCGTCACTGAGCTCCAGGCAGCAGCAGAGATCAAACTTGGGACATCCTGCATGTGCAAGTCCTGCACTCTACTACCACCAAGCCACTTCTCTGGGCTGTTCTATTTGTGGAGAGAGAGGTGGGGAGAAAGGGAGTAAGAGAGACACCAACACCTGACTCTACCATTCTTTTTGTTCAATATTTATTTATTTATTTATTCCCTTTTGTTGCCCTTGTTGTAGTTATTATTGTTGTTGTTATTGATGTCATTGTTGTTGGATAGGACAGAGACAAATGGAGAGAGGAGGGGAAGACAGAGAGGGGGAGAGAAAGATAAGACACCTGCAGACCTGCTTCACTACCTTGTGAAGCGACTCCCCTGCAGGTGGGGAGCTGGGGGCTTGAACTGGGATACTTATGCCAGTCCTTGTGCTTTGCGCCACCTGCGCTTAACACGCTGTGCTACCGCACAAGTTCCAACTCCACCATTCTTAGAACTCCCTTGGTGCTGTCCACAGTGCTCACAGGTGGTGCCCGGAATCTCAGCGAGAGCTGACAGCAGGCAAGGTGTGTGCTTCATCACCTCCTGGCTCCTTCTCAGGAGATCCTGTTCACAATACCCCAGCATGTCTAGTACCCTTCATCTTGACACACGGTAAAGAAAAAAAAAATCCAGGCTTAGAAAGCAACTGAGTTGCCACTGCTAATAAAACAATGGAAGTGAGATTTTTAAGAAGAGCCACATCCCTGGATCTGAGCCAGTCCCTTCTCTTCCCTGAGCCCTGTCTCTGAGAGGGACATGATAATTGCAAGGGTGAAATACACCGTGTCTTTAAACATCCAGTGTGTTCTATGGAAAGGCATCTCGGAATGAGTGTCTGGAATCAGAGTGAAAGGAGAGACCCAGGGCTGGGTCTGAGCTAGTTGGGAACTCTTCTTCAACTTCACATGGCGATGTATTCCTGAAATGCTGTGCACCCTCGCCCCTGGCAGGCATCACCATCAGGTTTAAATGGGTTTCCTGGGTTTCTCCCAGCCCGTTCCAGTTGGTCTCACAGGCTCAGAAGTCATCATTTCCAGTTTTATGTTCTGGGGCCTCCAGGCACTCTAAAAGCTGGAAATGGTTCTAGAGAGCTGGGAGGAGAGGGGGAACTTGGCAGTGAATCTCTTTGTAATGGAATCTCCTTTGATCAGGCTATCTCTCGTGTGTGGCACTTGGCACCTTGGGCCTCCCAGCTCCAAATAAATGAATAAACAGTGAGCCTCTTCCCTCAGTGTCACATCCTCTGTAGCAGAGCTTAGCATCTCACAAATCACATTAGCCCTGGCTTCCTTTCCCACCCACCTTCCAAGGGACAGAGGCAGAAAGTCAGTTCATATTTCTTTTTTTTTTTTTTAACCAGAGCACTGCTCAGCTCTAGCTTATGGTAGTATGGGGGATTGAGCCTGAGACTTTGGAGCCTCAAGCATAAGAGTTTCTTTACATAACCATTATGCTATCTCCCTGGCCCCAGTTCTTCGCATTTCCACAGAGGAAACTGAGGTTGGAAACACAGGAAGGGACCAGCGCAGGAATCTGATGCCAGGCACCAACAGATGCCAAGCACAGGGCTTATTCTCCCCTACAAAGTCCTATCTAAAATGTCCTCACTGAACAGGCAGAAAGCAGAGATGAATCCCTTGGAAGACTGAGCAGGTCTACCTGCCAGATGTGTAGCTGCTCTTGTTACTTTCATTCGGTCTCAGTGGCAGGAAGCCAGCCACCAACCAACATGGTGGCTGGGAGTGGAAGGCCTGGCAATCCAGAACGCTTCTATGTACCTTGACTTCCAAACTTCCATTGCCTGAAGCAATGTCTCAACTAGGCACTCTCCCCTTTGGGGGACATTTACCAAGATCTACAGGCACTGCCGTAAGGGGGAGGAGTACCTGCTACTAGCATCTGGTAATCAAAGAAAGTCCCAGGTGCTGTATCACACCCTACAGTACATAGGACAACCCCCCTATCTCACTTCCCCTGCAAAAAAATAAATAAATAAATAAATAATTTTTTTAAAAATTTCCACTAAGGTTATCACTGGGGATCAGGACCTGCATGACAAATTTATTTTTTGTTTGTTTCTTTGTTTGAAAGGACAGAGAAAAATGGAAAAGGCTTCGAGGAGACAGAGAGACAGACACCTGCAACACTTGTTTCACCACTCATGAAGGTCCCTGCAGGTGGAGGGCTGGGAATTTGAACGTAGGACCTTGTGCATGGCAACATGTGCACTCAGCTTGGCGTGCCACCACCCAGCCCCTAAAAAGAATGATTAAGCAATAAATGTCAATCCATCATTGAGAAACTCTGGGCTCCATGGAAAAGAGGTGTCCCCCACTCACCCCAACCAGTGACATGAGTCCAGGAGTAAAGTCTATCAAATGGCAATCATTCTAAAGCCATCAAATAACTAATCCCCTGCTCCACAGCCAGGTAGAGGCTGAGGCCAGCCTCATCACCCAGCACATCCAGTTGTTATTATTTTCTTAATGTTTACTGATGTTGACTGTGTGCTGAGTATCTCTTTATAATGCATCCCTTGTTTATGTGCTTCCTGTAACATCACTAACGCTGAGTCATAATATCTCCCCAATTTACAGATGAAAAAGTCAGAGGCAGAGAGGTTAAGCAATAACCTTGAAGAGGCAAGAGAATTCCCAGCTTCTAGTCAGAGCACTGGACTCTGCCTCGGCCACACAAACAATCCCGGCATGAGAGTGTCTACAAGGGTGGCTTTTCATGTCACACTGAGACATGAGAGGTGCCGTCTCACGTCCACTGTCACAGGGGTAGAATAGCAACAGCCAGTTACAACGAAGCTATACTAGAGGTTATTCGTTAATGATTTTAGAGAAATCCAGGTCAGTGTCACGAATAGAAGTTCAAAGTCAGGTCTAAATCAGAATGGAGCATTCCAGGCGGTGGTTCAGTGGCTATAGTATCAGACTTGAATTCCTGCGCTGGTCCCTCCCTGTGTTTCCAGCCTCAGTTTCCTCTGTGGAAATGCGAAGAACTGGGACCAGGGAGATAGCATAATGGTTACGTGAAGAAACTCTTATGCCTGAGGCTCCAAAGTCTCAGGCTCAATCCCCCGTACCACCATAAGCCAAAGCTGAGCAGTGCTCTGGTTAAAAAAAAAAAACATAAGGTCCTGAGTTCACTCCCTGGCATCACAAGTGCCAGAGTGGGACTCTAGATCTCTTCCCTTCTTTCTCCCTCTTTCTCTCTCTCTTTCTCTCTCTCATACTAATAAATATCTTTTAAAATATATATATATATATATATATATAACATAATCTATGATGAGAATACAGGATCACAAATTAAGGTAACAGGGCCAGATGGTGGCACACCGGGTTAAGTGCACATAGTGCGAAGCGCAAGGATATATGCAAGGATGCCAGTTCGAGCCCCCAGCTCCCCACTTGCAGCAGGGACGCTTCACAAGTGGTGAAGCAGACCTGCAGGTGTTTATCTTTCTCTCCCCCTCCTCTCTCAGTTTCTCTCGGTTCTATCCAATAAAATGGAATAAATGGCAGCCAGGAGCAGTGGATTCATAGTGCAGGTACTGAGCCCCAGCGATAACCCTCAAGGCAAAAAAAAAAAAAAAAAAAGTTAAGGTGACATAATGGATACGACCACTTAAAATTAAACTAGAGAAGCAAGTGAGGGGTGGCTCAGCAGGAAGAGTGCAGAGCTTACATCCTAGAATTCCTGGGCTGGACCTTTAGCACTGCATCATGTGACAGAACACAGTGATACTCTGGGGTATCTCTCTCTCTCCTATCTCTCTGTGCATGCATGCTTACATGTGTGTCATGGAGAAATAGATCTTGGGGGGGGGGGCGCCAGGTGGTGGCACACCTGGCTGAGCACATGTTACAGTGCACAAGGACCCAGGTCCAAGCCCCAGTCCCCAGCTGCAGGGCGAATGCTTTGCAAGTGATGAAGCAGTGTTGCAGGTGTCTCTGTCTCTCCCTCTCTATCACCCCCTTCCCTCTCGATTTCTAGCTGTCTCTATCCAGTAAATAAAATTAAGATAATTCAAAAAAAGTTTTGAAAAGAAAGGAAGGAAGAAAGAAAGAGAGAAATAAATAAATAAATAAATCTTTGGGGGGGAAAGGGGAAGTTACATAAGAGTATTCACTGACAAGGGAAAATGTGCAGCTACTGCAGAGAAAAACGAAGTCACAGCCAAGATCATCTTCAGGTCAGAGGTTTATCTGCCGGCCTCTGTAGTTTCTGGAAGAAATGAGAAATGCTGGCTGCAAGTTGGGTATCTAATCTATCAATGTCTGATTGCTAGTCTTTAGAGGGGGGGAAATCTGAAATACTTTGTACTGAGTAACAGTGACCTTCCAGGAAGATGCCTCAGGCTTAATGCTGGAGTTTCCTGGGGGTGCTCTTAGGGTTGCATCTACCTCAGCTGTAAAAATAAGAAGACAGACTCTCATGCCTGAGGCCCCGAGGATGCAGGTTCAATCCATGGCACCAGCATAAGCCACAGCTGAGCAGTGCTCCAGTTAAAGTTAATTAATTAGTTAATTTAATAAAAATGAATTTAAAACTCTTTAATTAAATCTATTTTTAAAAAAAAGACTGGGTAGAGAATGTTCAGTTATAAAGAATATGTGAACGGTAATCCTATCTTCATTTAAAGATGTGGAACAAACAAAAATAAGAGGCAAAGATAGCCCGTCAGAACAAGTGCCCGGAGTGCACTTGAGGGAACAAGTGGGAGACAGAAGCTATATTTGCTTGGAGTCACCTGGAGTTTCAGATTTTGAACTGTAAAAACCTGAGCCGACTCACACAGGCATCAAAGCAAACTCTGGGGCAGGATCTTCCAGTCAACAGGCAGGTGGCCCCTGGCAGGGGCTCAGCAGTCCTGAGCAGGTCACCAGGAGTGACACAGGGACAGCATGACCCAGGGGTTAGAAAACAGTCTGGGCCATGGGTGAGGGCAGAGCCTGAGTCCTCCCCACCACCACCACCACTCACAGCTGAGTGACCAGAGGTGGAACTAACAGCTCATTCAAGGAGGAGCGGTGGGTAGTAGCACACCCAGTTAAGTGCACACATCATCATGCACAAAGACCCCGGGTTCGAGGCCCCTACCCCACCCCCCACTGCAGGGGAGACATTTCAGGAGCAGTGAAGCAGGTCTGCGGGTTTCTCTCTCTCTTCTTCTATTGATTGATTGATTGATTGATTATTGGATAGAGACAGAGAGAAATAGAGATAGGATGTGGAAGACAGAGAAGAAGATCAGAAGAGAAGGAGAGAGAGAGATACCTGCAGCCCTACTTCACCACTCCCGAAGCTTTCCCCCTGTAGGTGGGAACCAGGGACTTGAACCTGGGTCCTCGCGCACTTTAATGTGGGCACTTAACCAGGCGCGCCACCGCATGGCCCTTCACTCTCCTTCTCTATCTCCGCCTTCTCTCTCTACTTCTCTCTGTCCTATCTAATAAAATAGAAAAGAAAAAGAATGGCAGCAAAATGGTGGGTTGGTAGTGCAGTCACTGAGCCCCAGCAATAAAACTGGTGACAACGAATAAGTAAATAAACAGACTCATACAAGACAACAAAGAACCCCATCCAAAAATGGGGGGAGGACTTGGACAGAATATTCACCACAGAAGAGATCCAAAAGGCTGAGAAGCACATGAAAAAATGCTCCAAGTCTCTGATTGTCAGAGAAATGCAAATCAAGACAACAATGAGATATCACTTCACTCCTGTGAGAATGTCATACATCAGAAAAGGTAAGAGCAGCAAATGCTGGAGAGGGTGTGGGGTCAAAGGAACCCTCCTGCACTGCTGGTGGGAATGTAAATTGGTCCAGCCTCTGTGGAGAGCAGTCTGGAGAACTCTCCGAAGGCTATAAATGGACCTACCCTATGACCCTGCAATTCCTCTCCTGGGGATATATCCTAAGGAACCCAACACACTCATCCAAAAAGATCTGTATACACATATGTTCTTAGCAGCACAATTTTTAATGGCCAAAACCTGGAAGCAACCCAGGTGTCCAACAACAGATGAGTGGCTGAGCAAGTTGTGGTATATATACACAATGGAATACTACTCAGCTATAAAAGACACTTCACTGTTTTCAGCCTATCTTGGATGGACCTTGAAAAATTCATGTTAAGTGAAATACATCAGAAACAAGGATGAATATGGGATGATCTCACTCTCAGGCAGAAGTTGAAAAACAAGATCAGAAAAGAAAACACAAGTAGAACCTGAACTGGAATTGGCATGTTGCACCAAAGTAAAAGACTCTGGGGTGGGTGGGGAGGGGAGAATACAGATCCAAGAAGGATGACAGAGGACCTAGTGTGGGTTGTATTGTTATACGGAAAACTGGGAAATGTTATGCATGTACAAACTATTGTATTTACTGTTGAATGTAAAACATTAATTCCCCAATAAAGAAATTTTAAAAATAAATAAATAAACAGACTCGTGCAAAATACTCACACTGTAGGCACTAAGTGTTGGTTCTCCACCAAGTCCAAGTCCATTTGCCAGAGAGCAGAAAGGACGGCCAACAGCTTGTTCTGCTGAGGCACAAGATCAGCCCAGAGGGTTCAGGAAGGGCAGCCATGGGAGGGCAGGCCTCTTGGCTTTCATCTGTCCCTTCCTAAGGAGTCTGTCCAGAAGTAGGTCCTCCTAGCATCAGCTATTACACAAACGTTTTCAGTGTGTGTGTGTGTGGGGGGGGGGTGATGCAACACTGAGGTCTTCATACTGGTTTTCCACCATCTCTGGAAACAAAACCCACCTGCATCCCCTTTCTAGTACCTTCCACCACTCTGGTCTCTATAAATGTGGCTTTTGAGTTTCGGAACAAAGACTGAAGATATGAAGAGAAATTCGTTTTCTGGTGGACCAATACTTTGGTCTCTGGCTCTCAATTTTAAAATACTAAATGATGGTGACTGCAGACACCTATCATGGTGATGAGAAGATGAGAGGTTGTACATAGGTGTCAACAGCTGTACTGTAAATCATTACCCCTCAGTATATTATGTGTCAGGGAATTGTGAGGATGTGGTTGAGCTGGCAGGGCTTGACTTGAGGGGGCATCCATCCTGTCAGTCTCTCTCTCTCTCTACGGAGAGGTCGATCGAGGAGGGACACAACCCCCCAAGGTTTGCCTCATCTTATCAGATCCCTGCCTCACAAAGCACCCTGCATTCCTGATACTATGGCCTGCTCCCTTATTATCTCCATAATCACTGTTTTGCCTGAAAGATCCCCATCCATCCCATTCCTTTGATCTATCTTCTTTCTACCCTCAAGACCCTCCCTGCCTGCAGGGTATTATTAATCCTACCAGCTAAAACCCTCACAATAGTTGCTAAGGAAGTTCCTACCTTTCCCAGACCTTTTGCCTTTCTCTGCCCCTTTCCAAACCATGTCAAGCCATTTCCGTTTCCAACTTACCACTTCCGGGTCCGACTCTTAAAAGCCTTGGTTCTCTGATCAATAAAGAACTGAATCACCTCACCACCACCAGCTCTGTCCCTGGATCATCTCTCTCACGTCACAGAGTGAGTAGCCACCCAGTCAGGCTCCGGTCATGTTCTCTCCAACCCAGAGAGTACGTGCCCAAGAAGAGGCACCCCCACGCTAGCCCAGCAATTATATATTATAGAGGCGGGCCAAGGAGACAGCTCGTAGAGCAACACTTTACCTTGTGTTGGGGCTTGTGTTCCATCCTCTGGTCACCACCTGGGAGCACCATGCAAAGAGGAAGTTTCATGAAAGATACAATGGTGCTCTGGTATCTCTCCTTCTCCCTTCTCTCCCTCACTCTCTGTCCCTCAACCTCTATTTGGAAAATAATAATATAAATTATAATAATATAAAGAGTCCTTGGGAGTGATAGAAGCCCCAGACCATGACACCCCAGTAAAAGTCCTGGAAAAAAAAAAAGTGTGTGTGTGTGTGTGTGTGTGTGTGTGTATGAAGATTACAGGAAAAAAATAATTTCATTAGAGGGCTAACTGGTGGCATGCCTAGCTGAGCATGCATGGTACAGTACACAAGGACCCGGGTTAGAGTCCCTGGTCCCCACTGCAGAAGTAAAGCTTTGTGAGTGGAAGAACAGGGCTGCCAAGTGTCTCTCTGTCGCTCTATCTCTATCTCTCTCACCCCAGTCCCTCTCTATTTTTGGCTATCTCTGCCAAATAAATAAAGATAATAAAAAATTAAAAAAAGAAAAATGAAAAAAATTCATTTCATTGATAACTCAGTACACACACATTTATATGTGTGTGTATAAAACTGAAACAAATTTCATATCATAACACACTCTACATACATTAAAATCTGATTTTTTTTCCTCTCCTTTTATTTTCCTCCAGGGTTATTGGTGGGGCTCGGTGCCTGCACTACAAATCCACTGGTCCTGGAGGCCATCTTTTTTCCATTGTTGTTGTTATTACTGGGTAGGACAGAGAGAAATTGAGAGAAGAGGAGAAGACAGAGAGGGAGAAAGAAAGACCTGCTTCACTGCTTGTGAATCGAGTCCCCACCTGCAGATGGGGAGGTAGGGATTCGCACTAGAATCCTTGCACCAGTCCCTGTGCTACGCCCAGCACTCTTTTTTCTATCATTTTTAATGCTGGTCGTAACTTACTAAATTGATTTTATGACCCACAGTTTTAAATATACCACTTTACAGCATGCAATTCTATGGTTTGGTTTTCCAAACATCACTTTAAGAGCACATTTCCTGGAACGTAGTCGGTGGATCCATATATACAACTGCCGATTCCCAAAGGACTTAAAAGTGTAATTTCATATGGTTGAACTCGATAATCACATCTGACCCAAGTTCAGGGATCCAACTGCCCAGTTTTCCTCTGAACAAGTGACTTGGAGTGGTCTGAGCCACACCTTAAGTGGAAGTGACAATGACAAACTCACAGGGGGTGCTGAGAGGATCTAATGGGCTCCTCGATGCTGAAGGGCCTTGTAAACTATAAGGTGAAAAACAACTCATAAAATGTTAAAAGAAATTATGCCAGTGTCCTAGCAAAAGAAACAGTATGACAAAACAGCAATCAAGACCTTTTAAAGTTCTCTTTTGGGAGTCGCACAGGAGCGCAGCAGGTTAAGCACAAGGACCAGCGTAAGGATCCCGGTTCAAGCCCCCGGCTCCCCACCTGCAAGGGCGTCACTTCACAAGCGGTGAAGCAAGTCTGCAGGTTTCTATCTTTCTCTCCCCACTCTGTGTTCCCCTCCTCTCTCCATTTCTCTGTGTCCTATCCAACAACGACGACAGCAATAACTACAACAATAAAAACAACAAGGGCAACAAAAGGGAATAAATAAAAAATAAAAATAAAGTTCTATTTTATACTAAGAACTAGTTCTCCACAGCCCTATAAGAAAGGTTTTCTTCTTCTTTTTTTCTTTCCTTTTGTTTTTTTTTCCTCCACTGCTCCCAGCAGTCATTTATCCCCCCCATGCTATTTGATGCGACAGTGAGAAATGAAAGGGAAAAGATAAACAGAGGACTCTGAACTCCAACTCCATCAGAACCTGGAGAGAGAAAGAGAGAGAGAGAGAAGAGGAAAAAAGAAAGGATAGTCAGAAGTAGTAACAGGTGTTAAGTGTGGCTTGGAAAGGAAGAGAGGATGCGGCTATGGGGAAAAAGAGCAAACATATACAAATATAAACAGACAGTTGTAGAAATAACAGGAAAGCTATACTGCAACCTTAGGAGAACTGCTGTAGCTTCCAATGGGGGGGACGGGGGGGGGGGTGGATACAGAACTCTGGTGGTGGGAACAGTGCAGAATTACACCCGTTATCATATAATTGTGTACAGCAATATTAAGTTACTAATAAAATTAAAATGATTTTCTTAAAAATCCCTCTGTGAGGGGATCGGGTGGTAGCGCAGCGGGTTAAGCACACATGGCGCAAAGTGCAAGGACCGGCAGGAGGATCCCGGTTCAAGCCCCCGGCTCCCCACCTGCAGGAGGGTCGCTTCACAGGCAGTGAGGCAGGTCTGCAGGTGTCTATCTTTCTCTCCCCCCTCTCAGTCTCCCCTCCTCTCTCCATTTCTCTCTGTCCTATCCAACAACAACAGCAATGATAACAACAATAATGATGACAACAAGGGCAACGAAGCGGGAAAAAATGACCTCCAGGAGCAGTGGATTCATAGTGCAGGCACCGAGCCCCAGCAATAACCCTGGAGGTTAAAAAAAAAATCTGTCTGTGAATGGGAATTAAATCTCTGAAATCCAATCTAAAAAGGTTTGTAGCACAATTTCAACCATTCCTAAGTATGGTCTTGTATCCAAACTTTAAACCCAAAATATATATATATATATATATATATATATATATATATATATATATAATTGGCTAGAGACAGAGAGAAACTGAAAGAAGGTGGGAGACACCAAAGGAGAGGGACAGAGAGACACCTGCAGCTCTACGTCACCACTCCTGGTGAAGAATGAGAGCTCGAACCCTGGCTCTTGCGCATTGTAACATGTATGCACTCAACCAAGTGTGCCACCACCAATCCCCCCTGGAATATTTTGTGAAATGTTGTTCTTTTACTTTTCTATCCATTTGCAGGGAACGTTGACCTAATATGTTTTCATTTCACTTAGCCACTATAAGAAACACCACTGCTGTAGTTATTATCAGCATTTTAGAGATCCGAAAGGTCAAGGCACCTGCCCAAGGCCACACAGCTTAGTCAGCCAATGGAAGCAGGATTCTAGCGGGGCAGTCTGGCCCCAGGCTCTATATCTTCCTCCCCACCCAGGAGTCTTGTTTGTCTCTCTGTATTCCTAAGCAACAAGAGCTACATCTACAGTCGTTGGAAAATAATATTATTTGCAACACAAATGAAAGCCAAAGGACTAACTTCCTTAATTTCCAAAGAGCTTGTGCAAACTGATAACCAAAAAAACATATTTTTTTAATAAAGAGGGAGTTATCCAAAAACGGAAGGAAGAAATGCAAATGACCCAAAAGATGGGGAAAATGCTCAGCTAGCTCAAAATTAAAGACATGAATATATGCACAAGATGCAGTTCTTCACCTCTCAGATTGGCACATTTTTTGAAGACAGAGACAGAAACACAGGGGGGAAAAAAGAGAGAACGAGAGAGAGACCACACCACACCACATAGAGTTCTTCAATGTGGTAGGGGCCAGGCTCAAACTTGGGTCACATCGTGGCAAAGCAGTGCACTATCCCAGAGACTCTGCTATTTTGCCAGCCGTGGCACACATTCTAAAATGTAACCAGCCTCAACTTGGGTGATGGTATGGTGAAATGGACCCTCCCCAAACTCTGGAGCAAGCATAAACTGGGACAATAATCCTGGCAGACAACTTAACAACCATCATATCTCATCTCCAAGGTAACTAAGTATTAAAAGACTAGAGAAGAAAGTAGATATAACTTTCTAAAACGATTAAGATAGATACTTGTATATATTACAAGGAAAACATTTTGGGGAGCAGGAGAGAGAGTTCAGTGGGGAGGACACATAATTTGCCCTGTGTGGCTCAAGTTCGAGTCCCAGTAGCCCACAAGATGAGCTGTGGCAGTACAGGAAGTTTCAATACTGTGGTGTGTCATCCTCTGTCTCCTTAAACAAGTGGGGGAACAAATGGCTCAGAGCAGTGAAATCTCATGCATGAGGCCCCAAGTCAACAACAACAACAACAACAAAGAAAAATAGTAAAAATAGTTATTGACTGATTTTGTGAAAGAAAGATTAAGAAGGAGGAGAAAGAAACAATACTGCTGGGACAGGCGGTGGCGCACCTGGCTGAGTGCACACGTTACAGTGCGTAAGGACCCAGGTTCAAGCCCCCAGCCCCCACCTGCAGGGAGAAAGCTTCACCAGTGGTGAAGCAGGGCTGCAAGTGTTTCTCTGTCTCTCTCCCTCTCTATCTCCCTTCCTCTTAATTTCTGACTGTATCAACAAATAAAGATAATTTTAAGAAAAGAAACAGTACTGCTCAGCTCTGGAATAAAGCTATGTCTCCAAGGTCTCAGGCATGCACATGGGTGTTCTAACAGGCTGAGCTATCTCCCCAACATAAGAGACATTTTTTTAATTATTTGTGAAGACTGCTGTGTTTTTGCCTTTTTTTTTCTGTAGGACTGATACATTTTAAATCTTATAACCTGGCTTATAACCTGGGTTCATAAATGATTTTAAAGAATCTATGAAATTCCCCAAAATTGGACATAAAACTGTAAATAAGTAGAGGAGTCTCCCCTTTCACATATGCTTACATACTATTTATGCATGCTATGTTACACACATGTGAAACACTATGTACTATGCTTATTTTCCTCCCCAGAAGGACCATAAAGCATCATGCTACAGGCTCCACATTTGCAGTGAGGTTTTTTTTATTATTATTTTATCTATTTGTTATTTATTGGATAGAGATAGAGAGAAACAAGAACAATGGGGAAGATAGAGAGAAAAGAGGAAGAGAGACACCTGTAGCACTTGTCTCATTGCCTGCGAAGCTTTCCCCTTGCAGATGGGACCAGGGACTTGAACCCGCATCCTTGCACATTATAACTTGTGTGTTCAACCAGGTGTGCCACCACATGGCCCCACAGCCAATTAATATTCACTAATCTATGTGCTCAGAACACATGGATTCACACCTGTGTAGTGGCAGGGAGGAGGGGGAACAGTACAGACACCCAGAAACCACCACTCTACCTCTGCACAGGAGAAGGTTCATAGTGCTTGCATGTCAGCCATGGCGACAAAGGGCAGCTTCCTTCTAACAGGAAGAAGGAAAAGTGGAACTGAAAATTATTTGCATGGGTAAAATTAGACCTTCTGCGGGAGCTGGCACGACTTCTCTTTCAAAATGCACTCACTGACACCACCCCTGGCACCCCTTCCCCTCACCCGGAGATTTACATATCATGGAAATTCTGCCACCAGGAGTGACTCTAGCTGTGAGAAAAAGGTGTGATGACCCATTTCCTACAACCCCCATCCTCTGATGTTGGGGGAGGTGGGGACCTGGGAAGTCACAGGAGGGCGCCACCTGCCTCCCTCATCTTGCCCACCACTCACTCCCGGATGCTGTGCCAGCCCTTTCTCGGGAGGAGCCATGAGGATGCCCCATGGTCACCTAGGAGCCAACTGCTACTGGGGTGACAAGAGTGGTGGTGGTGAGTCTCAAGGGCAGCCTCACCCTGTCCTCGAGTCACTGTGGACTGTGGACTCCACTGAGGACCTGTCACTCACACACACACACACACACACACACACACACACACACACCCCGTCCCCAAACTGAAGCCATTCACACCCTTCCAAATGTGCCATAGCCACGTGACCCTTGCATGCTCACTTCCCCACTCTTCTTCAGATTGCTGTCTCATGCAAGGGACACAGACTCGTTGCCTTAACTTTCAGCCTCTACCTATAAAACCCCAGATGTGCAGAAGGCAGGAGGTGGCTAGGCATCTGCAAATATGTGCCTTGCATGCATGAGTTCCTGGGTTCAATCCCCCAGAACGACATATGATGGAGTAGTGATTTTTTTTCTTTTTTCAGCTCTATCTTTCTCTTGTAAAAATAATAATAAAATTAAGCACACATGGCACAAAGCGCAAAGACCAGTGTAAGGATCCCGGTCCGAGCCCCCCGGTTCCCCACCTGCAGGGGAGTCGCTTCACAGGCGGTGAAGCAGGTCTGTAGGTGTCTTTCTCTTCCCCTCTATGTCTCCCCTCCTCTCTCCATTTCTCTCTGTCCTATCCAACAACAACAACAACAATAATAATAATAATAACCACAACAATGATAAAACAACAAGGGCAACAAAAAAAAGGGGGGTAAATGGTCTCCAGGAGCAGTGGATTCGTGGTGCAGTCACCAAGCCCCGGTAATAACCCTGGAGGCAAAATAATAATAATAATAAATGGGAACTGGAGAGACAGCTCATTGGGCATGGCATATTTCTTGCCATGCATGTGTCTCAGGTTCAGACTCAGCATCACATGGAAGGTACCAAGACACTGGTGGAAACTCCACTGCTATGCTCACTCACTCTCTCTCTCCATCTGAATGAAAAAGCATCCCAGAAGCAGAGAAATTATGAATGCATATGATTCCAACTCCATAAAATATATATACAATAATGATTGTTAAATGTGTTTGTTAAATGCTATAATAATTTCTAATAATAAATACAATAAAATATAGTAATATGACAACATAATTTATAATTTACATAATGTTACTTATCAACAAAGGGGGAAAAAATGGTGTGTCTCGGGAGGTGGCACAATGGATAAAGAATTGGATTCTCAAGTATGAGGTCCTGAGTTTGATCCCCAGTACCACAAACACCAGAGTAATACTCTGGATTCCTCTCTCATACCTTTCATGAAAGGAAGAAAGAAGAAAGAAGAAAGAAGAAAGAAGAAAGGAAGGAAGGAAGGAAGGAAGGAAGGAAGGAAGGAAGGAAGGAAGGGAGGGAGGGGATGGGCAAGGGGAAGGGGAAGGGGAAGGGGAAGGGGAAGGGGAAGGGGAAGAGGAAGGGGAAGGGGAGGGAGGGGAGGGGAAGGGAAGGGAAGGGAAGGGAAGGGAAGGGAAGGGAAGGGAAGGGAAGGGAAGGGAAGGAAGGAAGGAAGGAAGGAAGGAAGGAAGGAAGGAAGAAGGAAAGAAAGAAAGAAAGAAAGAAAGAAAGAAAGAAAGAAAGAAAGAAAGAAAGAAAGGGAGGGAGAGGAGGAGGAAGGGCTGAGGAACTAGCTCATCTAACAGAGCACAGGACTTGCATGCCTGATGCTCTTGGCTCCACTCCTGGCATAGCATGTAGCAGAGTGATGCTCCGGTTTCTCACTCTTTTTCATTTGAAACTCGATCTCAAATGAAATAAATAAAATAAATCTAAAAAAGGAGAGCTAAAGGAGGTCAGGCAGTGGCGTACCTGGTTAAGCACACATGTCACAGTGCCTGAGGTCCCCCGTTTAAGCCCCCAGTCCCCACCTGCAGGGAGGAAGCTTCATGAGTGGTCAAGCAGGTCTGCAGGTGTCCCTCTTTCTCTCTACCTCTTTATTTCTCCCTTCCCTCTCAATTTCTCTCTTTCTCTATACAGCACATAAATATATTTTTATTGTTGTTGTAGTTACTATTGTAACTATTATTGATGTCGTTGTTGTTCGATAGGACAGAGAAAAATGGAGAGAGGAGGGAAAGACAGAGGGGGAGACAAAGACAGACACCTGCAGACCTGCATCACTGCCTGTGAAGCGACTCCCCTGCAGGTGAGGAATCAGGGCCTTGAACTGGGATCCTTACACTGGTCCTTGCACTTTGCGCCACGTGCGCTTACCCCAATACAGCTACAGCCCAACTCCCACATAAATATCTTTTTAAAAGATAACCTCCAAAAAAATTCTGGGTTTCCTCTGGAACTTTTTTCTTTTACTAATGTTCCCTAAAAATAAGTAATTCTTAATATTAAAAAAATGTGGGGAGGGGCTCAAGGGCGCAGAGGGTAAAGCACAAGACTGGGTGGGGTATATGAGGTCCTGAGTTCAATTCCTAGTACCATATATACCAGGGTAGTGCTGTAATCTCTCTTTCTCTAATGAAATATTTTCCCCTTTTTTTAAAAAAAATATTTATTTATTTATTCCCTTTGTCACCCTTGTTGTTTTATTGTAGTTATTATTGTTATTGATGTCGTCATTGCTGGATAGGATAGAGAGAAATGGAGAGAGGAGGGGAAGACAGAGATGGAGAGAGAAAGATAGACACCTGCAGACCTACTTCACCACCTGTGAAGTGGTTCCCCTGCAGGTGGGGAGCCGGGGGCTGAAACCGGGATCCTTATGCCAGTCCTTGTGCTTTGTACCACGTGCACTTAACCCGCTGCACTACCGCCCGACTCCCCCCCCCCTTTTTTTTTAATTGGATAGGACAGAGAGGAATTGAGAGAGGATGGGGAGGTAGAGAGGGGAGAGAGAAAAAGAGACACCTGCAGACCTGCTTCACTTCTTGTGAAGCATTCCCCCCTGCAGATGGGGAGCCAAAGAGGCCTGAACCAGAATCCTTGCTTGGGTCTTCATACTATGTGTACTTAACCAGATGAGCCACCACCCAGCCCCTGTGAATTTTTTTTTTTTTTGCCTCCAGGGTTATTGCTGGGACTCAATGCCTGCACTAGGAATCCACTGCTCCTGAAGGCTATTTTTTCCTTTTGTTGCCCTTGTTATTTATTGTTGCTATTGTTATTGTTGTTGTTATTATTGATGTCGTTGTTGTTGGATAGGAAAGAGAGAAATGGAGAGAGGAGGGGAAGACAGAGAGGGGGAGAGAAAGATAGACACCTGCAGACCTGCTTCACTGCTTGTGAAGTGACCCCCCCCTGCAGGTGGGGAACCGGGAGCTTGAACCGGGATCCTTATGCTGGTCCTTGCGCTTCGCGTCATGTGTACTTAACCCGCTGCGCTACCTCCCGACCCCCGGAAAATAAATTTTAAGTCTCTTTTAAAAATGTTCTGTGAGCTAAGTTCAACTTTACATGTTCCCAAGATTCTGTGCCACTCTTCAAGGAAAGCTTGGTAAATATGTTACATGAACTAATGATGTGAAGTCCCACTTCTTGTTCCCTCATAGCAGCAGCCATGACTCCCAACTGTCTGGTGTGCTTGAGTTCCTCTTCTATTTCATTCAATCCTGTCAACCACCCAACCACCCGGGGGAAGCAGGAAGTACTAGTCCCGTTTTCCAGATAAGGAAATGAGGAGTCACAGAGGTTAAGTGACTTGCCCAAGTTCACGGTGCTACAAAGTGGCAGAGTGACAAGTCAAACCCCAGGCCTTTCCATTAGACCCTACTCTTCTCTCCACTAGAGCAGGCTGGCCTTGGAAACTCTGACTCTCAAACAAAATAGGAGCAAGAGTAGTTTGTGGTATAATGCAACAGGTCCTCCTGAGTTGAGAATACAGAGAACCCCAAAAAACACCCTCTGCCCTATCGAGGTCTGATCCCCACAAGCCTGTCCTACCCATATGTGTGGTCTCACTGAAAACCTCTAACATGCTGGGACTTGGTGCCTGCATGACTCCACCGATCCCAGTGGCCATTTTTCTTATAAAAGGTGAGAAAAACAGGAGGGGAGAGAAAGAGATCAAGACTTCTCTGGGCAGACGACCTCACCAATGTGTCCTGGACCATCCCCAGAGCTCTGGTCCACTAGGGAAAGACAGAAACAGGCTGGGGCTATGGATCAACCTGTCAATGACCATGCTCAGCAGAGAAGCAGCTACAGAAGCCAGAATTCCTACCTTCTGCTCCCCATAAACAACCTTGATCCATACTCGCAGCGGGGGAGAAGTGATAGGATGAAGATAAGAGGACTCTGCATTCCAGCTCCATCAGCACCCAGAGAGAGAGAAGGAAAAGGAGAGAGATATATGGAGGTAGCTATCATGTTATGAGTGGTTTAGAGGGGAAGAGAGGATTGAATCAGAAAAAGAAGGGGCAACTATGTATAAATGTGGACAGATAGTTGGAGAGAAGATGGTTGGCCCATGTCTACAACTTTAGGGGAACTGTGGTAGATTGCAGTGGGGAGAGTGAAGATTCAAAACTCTGGTGGTGGGAATGGTGTGGATTCAAACCCCTGTCGACATATAATTCTGTAATATAAAAATTAAAAAATCAAAAAGAAAGAAAGATCAAGAGGAGAGACATCTGCAGCACTGTTCCATCATTCATGAAGTTCCCTCCCAACAACCCTCAACCCCCGCCCAACAGATGGAGACTAGGGGCTTGAACCTGAGTCCTTGAGCCTGGTAATTGTGTGCTCTACCAGATTGCCACCACCTGGTCCCAAACACAAGGCTTCTCACAGCATAGGAGAACAAAGCATAGTCAGGATATGAGATCTGGCCCTCTCCATACCCGGGATGAATGGCTGATAAGTCCTGGAACTCAGTTATCTCTCAGATAAAATGAGAACGTGACCAGCGTCTACCTCTTAGCATGTTCTGAAAGTGTCCTAATGAAATAATACATTTAAACCCTCAACACAGGGCCTGCCACACATAATGGTGCCTATTAATTATAATATTATCCGCAGCAGGATGCTAGAAGGGAAATACACGGAAAATTGCCTCTTGCCCTGAACTCAAAATAATTCCCTTGGCAAAGAAGCAGATGGACTGAGAAATAATCACTGATGATATGCTAGCTAAACCCAGCTACGGTTACTCAGCAACTCGGCCTCAGCCTCAACCCCAAGCAAGAATTACTTTTAGGAGCTAAATAACCTCCTTGCTGACCGAAATTGCTCACTTGGGAGCCAGGATCCTCTCTGCTCAGGAAAGCCTGGGTAATCCGTAGTTATCTTTATCGTGGGGCTCAACTTGAAGTCAGTTCTAAGTCACAGTCTTAACCATAAACCAATTTGCTCTGTTTTCTTAAACTGTCTGCAAAAGAAAACATGCTCATTTGGTTTTTCCGTTGTTGTTGTGCAGCAAAACAAAAATATTTAAAGCCACCATATGAGACATTAACAAGCAATTTAAAGAGGAGTCAAAATATTTTTTTGTGTGTGTGCTCTGGATGAAACAGGTAGGCAAACAGGATTAAGGATTAGCTATACGAGATAATCAACACAAACACGGTTATTATGAACCAGGAAACGAGAAAGTGAAGGAAAGGCAAATCCGAAGCCCTGGAAGATCAACAAAGCAGCTAAACAGCTACCATCCACCAGCTTTTTTTCTTCCTTTCATTTTTCTTTCTCTCCCCCCACCCCAAGGAACAAAGCCAGGGCCCTGAATACGTGCAATACTAGAGTGTCCTCCCAAGCCCGATGTTCTATTTGTTTTTTTTATTTTCCTTTTTGTTGCCCTTGTTGTTTTTTATTATTGTTGTAGTTATCATTGTTGTCGTTGTTGTTGGATAGGACAGAGAGAAATGGAGAGGGGAGGGGAAGACAGAGAGGGGGAGAGAAAGACAGACACCTGCAGACCTGCTTCACTATCTGTGAAGCGACTCCCCTGCAGGTGGAGAGCCGGGGGCTGGAACCGGGATCCTTATGCCAGTCCTTGCGCTTCACACCACGTGCGCTTAACCCGCTGTGTTACCGACCGAATCCCCCGCCCCTCCTTTTTTTTTGAGAGAGAAAGTGTGTGTGTATGTGTGTCAATGAGGGCAATGCCACGGCACCAGCCGTGACCACCCACGTGGTGCCAGGATCTCAAACCCAGGGTCCCAAACACAGGAAGGCCTGGAATCTACTCCTTCTTTCTCATTTTCTTTTCCTTTTTTCATTTAAAGTCAGTGCACTAGGAAGCTGAGTTCTTAAAGAATTTGTCAGGGCGACATTTCTCAAAAGAAGGTAAGTGAATAAAAAGGTAAGGACTACCTTGTTTAATGCCTATAGTATATACATCCACCAAAATTAGAATGCAAAAAAAAAAAAAAAAAGCAACAAGAATGAGTGGACTGTGACAGTGCAACCAGCAAAGTCCTCCTGGGGAATCTTCTCTGGCCGTCCTTCCTGTCATGGAGGAGGGGAATGAGATGCCAAGTTCCAAAACTGCTTTTTCAGGCCTACAAAGCACTAAGTTTCCCGGCCTTCCCACTGCTCCTCATTAAGGCCCAAACAGAGCAGATTCTTTTCTGTGATCTGTACCATTTATGAGCCTACTGTAGTTGGTTCCATTTTAATAATGCCCACACATAACCACTCCGTAACTCAAAAAGACGATCGACTATTAGAGGGAGTTAGATACCTTTATCCTAAAGGCACACACATTGAAAATCTCAGGACTTGCAACTTTAAACATGATTCAACTTTAAAAACACAGTGAGGTAGCAGTGGGCATATAGTAAAAAAATAAAAGCAAACTGAAAACACAGTAAAAATAATAATAACAACAACAACAATAAATCATCATGAAAATACTAGGCATAGACAGCAGGCGCCAAGTTCTAGTACCAGCCCCTTCACTGTGAGTGAGCACTGTCTTCACTGGGCCTTAATACCCTCATCTGAAAAATAAGAAGTTGAGAGCTGTCAATATCTTAGGAGTCGGGTCCAGCTCAAACAAGCATTTATCCCCTGAAATAACCAGTATCAAAACAAACTGCTGAATATGAACTCTGAAGACTCATTCCCAGAGAAACTTTCTGATTTCCTATTTTATAACAGGACCATAAAAAAATTAAAAAAAAAAAAAAAAGAGTCCTCTAGAACTTCTGCAGAACCTACTGCAGAGGAAGGAAATACGTGCCTCGAGAAGTGTAGAGTGACAGTCTGCTATTGAAATACAAGGAAGGATTGGGCAAGAAGTAAATTTACCCAAGAACTTTTTTTTTTTTTTTTTGCTGATTCAAAATGTAACCAGCACCTACCATGACTGAAGCAAGAAAACCAATAACAAAATATACATTTAGTATAGATGTGTCAAATTAAACTGAAAATAAATGAAGATCAACAGTGTCTCTAGAATCGACTTTGATCTCAATAAGACTTCTTCAGTAATAATATGTGTATCATAAATATATATAATATATTAATATATAATATATATTTATATTATATATATATATAATCTCATAGCTCTCCAAGAATTTCCTTACAGGGGCATGAGAGAGACTGGCCACATACTCTGTCCATTAATGTTAATCCCATCTGGTCAGTCATGAACATTTACAAAGTCTTTTCACACATGGGCCAGTGGAAACCCCTGGAACATTATTTTTTATGGGGCAGGTGGTGTTAACTGAGGCTGGAAGGAGGTGCAAGAGCAAGTTCAGTCCTGAAGCCTGGGCCTGGCGCTGTCTTTGGACACCTAGTCCAGTCCTCTCTGCAGGTGGCCACACTGCTTCCCAGCCCCTCTTGGCAGCCTGTTCAAAGGCCTTAGGGACAGAACGCAGTTAAGGGGGCATCAGTACCAGGAGCAATGGTGCTTTGGGGCGCTAGAAGTGTCTGCAGGCCAGCCACTTATGCTGCCCACTGGGATGCACTGCACACAAACACACACAATAAGGCTGATCTGTCTGCTCTCCTGTACTTGTGCTTGAAAAGTTCTCCCTGAAACCAGGTCCCAGCCCCAGCAGTCACTCACTTCCCTAAGGTCTGCCTTAACAAAATGCACAACAGAGGTATCAGCGAGTCACTGTCCAGTGCAGGTTCCAGAACCACCACCACCAAAACGCACACACAGACACACACACTCTTGGAAGGCTGCAAGCTGCATGGAAGTCGCTTGCTCAGCTGGTGGCAAGGGTTGGGCCGTGCTGCTCTTTCACTTCTCCCCCTTGGTTCCCCATCTGTGAAATGGGAACGTCTCCCAGCTGCCTCGGCTCCCCCCCCCCCAAGCACCCACCCCACCACCCCATTCCACCCCGACCGGGGCAAGACCAGGAAGGGAGAAACGACCTCTTTCAGAAAGGTCAGTCACTGAAACGCCTGGCACAGCATTATGTGAAGAAGAAAAAAAAGCGAAGCTAGGAAACAAGGGCTTGAGGTGAGGGTAGGGCGTGGAAGGGGAGCCAGCGACCACAAAGCATGAATTGAACACCCCAGGGAGCGAGCGGCTTCTTCGGGGAAGGGGGTCTGTGCGCCCCAGGAGCCGCCCGCGAGGGGAACTTTCTCCGGGATCCCAGGCCCCGCGCCTAGCCCGCCGCCGCCACCACTGTCCTTCGGCCCCTGCAGGCCGGGTCGCAGCCCTCGGCAAACACGCCCCCTCCGGCCGCCTCGGGTGGCCGAGCCTGGCCCGCGCCCCGCACAGCACCCCGGCTCGGGAAAGGCCCAGGCTTCCACCGAGAGGCTGCCGACACCCCGGGACCCCCCGGAGCCACCCGGAGCCGTCTCTCCGGGGCTGGGTAGCCGGGAAAGGGCGCTCGATGGCCGGCGTGCGAGGCCGGCCTGGGTCCCCAAGAGTCGCCTCAAAGGAGGGGGGCCCCGAGCGCTCGCCACCCCCACCCCACCCCCCGCACACACACCGCAGCCCCGCAGGCAGGTGCAGGGATGCCCGTCTCGCCCCCGCCCGGGCCCACCCGCAGCTCACCTTGCCCAGTAACGACAGCAGCAGCAGCGGCGGCAGCGCCCAGCGCAGCCCAGGCGGACGAGGAGGCGGCCGCGCCTCCCGCACCTCCCGCGCCGCCGGCTTCATGCCCCGCGCGCCCTGGAACGCGCCCGCGACGCGCGACTCGGGCCCCGCCGAGCGCCCCAGCCCGGGCGTCCTCGTCGCCGCCTCCAGCCGCCGCCTCCGCCTCCTCCTCCTCCTCCAGCCGGTCCGCCTCGTCCCCGCTCCGCCCGCCCCGGGCTTCCCCGGGGACATGGCAGCGGCGGCAGCGGCGGCCACACGGCGGAGCCCGGCGCGGCGGCCGCAGGGGGGACGCGTCCCCGAGCGCGCAGGGGCTTCGCGGGGCGGAGCGAGCAGCGCCCACCGCTCGTGCGCGGCGCCCGGATCCCCGCTCCCGGAGCTCCCGCCGCTCCCGCTGCCTCCCCGGCGCGTCATGCGGCTCGGGCTGCGGGGCGCCCAGCCGAGCGCTCAGCCCCCTCCCTGCCCCCTCCCCCTCTGAATATTCATCGCTTCCTCCCGCTGGGGCCGCCCGGCCGCCGCGGAGCCCGCCCGGCGCTGGGGAGGGGGCGGCGCACCCGGCGGGCAGGCTCTCCCCTCCACCCCCGGGTGGCCGGAGGAAGCGCCCCCTTCTTGCCCGCCCCCTCCGCCCAGCCCTCCCACATTCCTGGGACGCGAGACCCGGGACGCACTCCGCTGCTCTGGAGCTCCGGCCACCACATTTTAACCCAGCCAGGCCCGTGGGTCTAGACAGCTTGCAACCAAGGCCTGGTTGACCTGACGGGTGGGGTACCCTGGGGTGGGAGTGCGGGGGAGGAGTGCATGAACCCCCCAAGTCGTAAAAGAGCCGCGTGCTGTGTGTAATGTTCTCCTGACTCCCATTTTGGGGTGAGGAAGGGGGTCCAAAGATAAGGATCCCTACTGTGACCTGGTTCGACAGCTGGCCCCAGCTGTGTGACCTCGAGGAAGGCAAGGCACCTCTCGTATACTACCTCTGCTAGACTGATAACTGAATGAAATAATGGGTCTCAAAATCTGGACCCTGGGGCCTGATACATATTGGGCCCCAATAAACATCAACTTTTGAGTTAAGCTCCATCACAGAGCCCAGGGCCCCAGCCCAGAGGGCTTAAAGAGCCATTGCCATTGCCATTGCCTGCACTCACAATGGCCACACACACCTCCAAGAAAGCCAGTTGCCCGGAGGGGAAGTAATGAAAGAAGGTTGCTGGGGACAGATATGAATCTCAGCCTGGGGAGAGGTGACATCTGAGCTGGGCTTTGAAGGACGGGTTGAATTTCATCAGGTAGATGAGGGTGGGGGTGGGGGTGGGGGGTCTCAAGAAGTGGGAGCAACTTGGCAGAAAAAAAAACAGGAGGTGAATGTTTCAGACTTGGCCTTCTGAGAAGCAGAGAATGGGAAGCTGGGGGAGGGGAGTTGTATTTGGGGGAGACACAAACAGCCAGATGAATGAGTCTAGACTGGATTCTAGTGGTGAAGCAGGTGCAAGCCACCAGGTGTGCCAGACTGCCTCCAGGCACCCCCTTGTGCCTCTGGTTCCCCATCTCTGTGATGGGAACATGCGTTCACTTTCAAGTGTCTTAGGGGACTCCAACCAGACCACACACACAGAGACACAGAATGTGGGGAGACCTCACCTGACTCACACACCTTGCTTTTGTCTAAACATGATGTAATTACCCTAATTCACAAGGAATTCCATTCCTCCCAGCTCCCTCTGCTTCTTGGGGCAAAGATAGGTGGTTTGAAAGGTGTCTGTATTTGTGGTGCCCAATGGGAAAGGTAGACAGGTATACTGCAGGTGCTGCTGGTGAATGGGCAGAACCAGATGCGTGAAGACCCGGAAGCAATCTGAAAAGCCAGCCAAGGCCACCAGCCAGCTTTGTGAGTTCGCTCTGCAAATCACTCTGGGAAGTTCAGTCTGCATGGAGCTTCTCACCTGGAGGAAATGCATGCCTGGGGAGTAAGTATTGGTTAGATTTCCCCACTACATGGTGATGAAAGAGAGTAAACAGTCTTTTCAGTAAAAGGGAGTTAACACCTGAATAATTAACTATCTGTTCCATCAAAAGAGAAAGGAAAAAAAAAAAAAGCACTTCACTGGATTAATGACTTGTGTGAGAAATTAAAATAACCCTGGAGTTGGGTGTTGAATGTGGCATAAACTCCCAGGGGGCAAGGCTTGACCTGTCCTATCCTGGGTTGTCTGCTTCCTTCACCCAGCCTTGTCCACTGCAGGAAATCAGTATCTGTGCAACTGTCAAGTTTGGTGAACAGACCCAAGGGTGCCACCAGGTGACAGTTTGTGAAGATAAAGTCAGAAGTGACTGTATTCTTTCCAAAGGGATTTATGGCTAGATTCCAGTTTGTAGGTCTCTTCGTCAGTGTCAGTTCCTCTGGAATGTTCCAGAAGCTGCCAACCTTGAGGCCCTAGTACTAGCCACAGTGTCATGACTGCTTGTTGAATTTAACCACCTTCTCTGGGCTCTAAGTAAGCCCCTTGAGGACAAGGCCTGAGTCTTGCTTATTTTTGTATCCCCAGCACATTGCAACTCAAATATTTATCTAACTGAATTGAAGGAATTCCTCTGAATAGAGAACTAAGGTATCAAAGACATAACTAGTCTCACACACACACATACACACACACCACTTTTGCAAACAGCTCACCAGGAATAAATCTACTGTGCTAAATTCAGGGGACTCTTTGAGAATATAAGATGACACTGTATCAATTGATCAGTTCAGCATTGAGCAAAAGCCAAAGCTTTACTGAATATAAGGTCAGGTGCACAGAGAACAAAAGGGCCAAAGAGGTTGGAGGAGAATGTTCCTAGATTTATTCCAGAATTGTCTAGTGGGATTCACCCAGTGGCTTGCTATAATTCAAATTCCTAGGCCTCCCTAGTCTCCCTAGTCTGCAGAGAGCACAGCCTGGAAATTTGGGTTTTGGTTTTTTTGTTTTTGTTTTGTTTTTTCCTTATCTCTGGTTTATAGTGGTGCATGGGATTGAAACCTAGGACTTTGTAGCTTCAGGCATGAAAGTCTGTTTGGGATTTTTGTTTTGTTTTGTATTTGTTATTGTTTGTTTTTTTGGATTTTTTTTTTTTTTTGCCTCCAGGATTTATTACTGGGATGCCTGCACTATGAATCCATTGGCCTTGGCAGCCATTTTGTTTCCATTTTGTTGTTACTGTTGTTGTCGTTACTGTACTGTTGTTATTGGTGTTATTGTTGTATAGGCCAGAGAGAAATTGAGAGAGAAGAGGGGAGAGAAAGACATCTGCAGACCTGCTTCTCGGCTTGTGAAACAATCACCCTGTAAATGGGGAGTTGGGGTCTCAAACTGGCATCTTTGTGCTGGTCCTTGAGCGTCACACCATGTGCGCTTAACCCGGTGCATTACCATTACCGCCTGGCCCCCAAGTTATATTTTTTATACACAGTGCTGGTGTTTGAACCCAGGGCTTCTTGTATGCACAATACCACTGAACACATCCCTGGCCCCCCCTTTTTTTTTTAAAGAGACACAGACAAAAACAAAGACTAGAAAGAGGCTATAGCGCCAGAGCTTCCGTCAATACTGTGGGAGTGGGGTTTGAACCTGGACTGTGCACGTGGCAAAGCAAATGCACTTTCCAAGTGAGCTGTTTTGCTGGCCCTTCCTAGCCCAATTTTTCTTCTGTAGATTTTTAGAAACAAAAAGGGAGAGACGCCAAAGCACCACTGTGGTGCTGTCCATGGTGCTTCCATATGGTTCAGAACTCAAACACAAGAGTCTTCTGCTTGGTAAGGCTTTACTCACTGAGCCAACTCCTGGACCCCTGGAACTTGGGGGGGGGGACTTGGGAGGGTATTTGTTCATTAACAGCTCTTTGGGTAATTCTTGCTGTCAAACAGAATTGTAAAATGTTATCCTAGGACTGGCATATACTGTGTCCCAAATAATAATAAAGACCATTCACTGATTAAGTGCCACTCTAGTTACTTGTATGTTTTCTACACTTTATGACAACCCGTAGGACAGATATCATCAACATTTTAGAAATAAAGAAACTGAGTCTGAGTGAGGTTTAGCTACTTACACAAGGTCACACAGCCTCAAGATAACAAAACCAGGATCTGAAGCCATGTCCATTTGGCCACTGTGCCCCTCCTCCTGAATGTACAAAGTGGCTGCTACTAGTTGGCTGTGATTGCTTCTGAGCCTCAGTTTCCCGTTTTATTCTAATTATTTTTTAAAGATTTTATTTATTTATGAGAAAGATAGGAGGAGAGAGAAAGAACCAGACATCACTCTGGCACATGTACTGCCGGAGATCGAACTCAGGACCTCATGCTTGAGAGTCCAAAGCTTTATCACTGCACCACCTCACAGACCACTTATTTTTTATTAATGATTTACAAAATCATAAGATAACGGGTATGATTCATACTTTTCCCACCACTAGAGTTCTATGTTCCAATTCCCTCCAATGGACACTGTATTAATTCTCCCAAGATTACAGATATGGGTTGGTGATTATCTCTACAACTATCTACCTACATGTTTATATATTTGCCCATTTTTCTCTATGGCCCTGACTTCTCTTCCTTTCTAAGTCATAGGTACTACTTCCCAGTGTCCTACTTCTTCTTCTTTTTTTTTTTTCTCTTCCTCTTCTCTCTCCAAGTCCTGATGGAATTGGAGTTCAAAGCCATCTGGTCACCTTCCCCTATCATTTCTTTCTCTCTGAGAATATGGACCAATTTTTTTTAAATCTCTATATTAGGAGGTTAATGTTTTACAGTTGACAATACAATAGTTTGTACATGCATAACATTTCCCAGTTTTCACATAACAATACAACCCCCACTAGGTCCTCTGCCATCATGTTCCAAGACCTGAACCCTCCCCAACCAAAATTCTTTGGGGGTCGGGCAGTATCGCAGCAGGCTAAGCACATGTGGCACAAAGTACAAGGACTGGCGTAAGGATCCCAGTTCAAGCCCCTGGCTCCCCACCTGCAGGGGAGTCACTTCACAAGCGGTGAAGCAGATCTACAGGTGTCCCCCTTTCTGTTTTCCCCTCCTCTCTCCATTTCTCTGTCTTGTCCAACAACAACGATATCAATAACAACAATAATAATAACTACAACAAGGGCAACAAAGGGTATAAATAAATATATATATATATATTTTTTTTAATTCTTTATGGGGTGAAGAAGGTCGAAGTTCTGGTTTCTATAATTGCCTCTCCACTGAACATGGGCATTGACAGGTCGATCCATACCCCCACCCTGTTTCCATCTTTCTCTAGTAGGATAGGGCTCTGGGGAGGTGGGATTCCAGGACACATTGGTGTGGTCATCTGCTCAGTGAATTCAGGATGAAATCATGGTAGCATCTGTAACTTGGTGGCTAAAAGGGGTAAGCTATAAGCAGGATAAAATGTTTAATAAACAGGAACCAAAAAGTAGGATTAGAGCATATGGGAATAGAGATTTTAGCAGATGGCAATAGAGTGAGAAGAAGGTAGGAAGTCTATTTTAGATATGTTCCTAGGGGTCCATGACTTTAGTAATTCTTGTTAGAGCTTGATAACTAACAGGGACATGGACTAAAAGTATTGTCTAGTTTCCGCTGTTTTAAAATGAGTCATGACAGAGGGGTCAGATAGTGGAGCACGTGGTTGAGTGTACACATTACAATGCACAAGGTCCCAGGTTCAAGCCCCTGGTCCCTACCGGGGGGGGGGGTGCTTCCTGAGTGATGAAACAGTGCTGCAAGTGTCTCTCTGTTTCTCCCTCTTTATCTCTCCCTTTCCTCTAGATTTCTCTCTGTCTGTAAAATAAATAAATAAATCATTTTTTAAAAGATTTTTTTTTAGTTCATCACCCAAGAACAGGGACCAGGAGAGGAAGTGATAAATCCACCTGCCCAACTAAAAGCAAGGTTGCTGTATGCCACCCTGGAACCCTATAGCCTGCCCTACAGGGAGGCCACTCATTCTGGCCACCCTCAGTTTACTTTAAAAAGCCACCATCAGGGAGTCGGGCGATAGTGCAGTGGGTTAAGTACACCTGGTGCCAAGTACAAGGACCTGCATAAGGATCCCAGTTCGAGCCCCTGACTCCCCACCTGCAGGGGGGGTTACTTCATAAGCGGTGAAGCAAGTCTACTGGTGTCTATCTTTCTCTCTCTGTCTCCCCCTCCTCTCTCCATTTCTCTCTGTCCTATCCAACAATAATGACATCAATAACAACTGCAACAATAAAACAACAAAAGCAACAGAAGGGAATAAATATATATATATATATATATATATATATATATATATATATATATATATATATTTTTTTTTTTTTAAAGCCACCATAAGCACGCCAACCTCCAAAGCACTCCTAAGCAGAATGGACTTTTCTGGAGAATATCATAGCACAGCTGCCCTGACACTTTGCTGCCTTACAAAGGAGACTGAATCAGAATGGAAAGGAGACATCCAGAAAGTTCTCTACCCCCTCCCCCTTTAAGAAAAAGTAAATGTAACACTTCATCTTTATAATAGCAACAGGATGTTTCCTGTGGGCTAATAACTGGGCTGCGGTTAGAACTCCATGTTTGCCCACCAGACCTCAGCTCCTCCCTAACCAGTGTCTAAATCACCTGCAGTGTGCAGAGCTCGGGAGTGCCTTGTTTGGTTTTGTTCTCTGACTTCAGGCACTTGCCATGTTAGGCATTTTCCTAATTCTTTCTCCCCACTCCCCTCTCTTTTGTGTTTGTGTTTGCTGAGAGAGAAAACAAAGTTTCACTTATAAACAGTTGCTTGTGACAGCTGTTCAGGGAAGGGGAGAAATGTCCTACTGGACCCATCTGGGGCCTTGAGGAACAGAAAGATGGTCATCTTGGTTCCTAGGTTTCCTGGCCAGAGAGACAAGTCCACTGGCTTCCATGCTACTGGCTGTCAGGTTCAGGGCCAAGGCCCTGGAGAACCTGTCCCTTCCTACAGACCCAGGACCCAGGGCAGAGTGCCTGGGAACACAGGGAGACTTGGGGAAAGGGCTTGAGAAGCACTTGTGGACAGAGACCAGGAGTGGCAGGCAGGGGCAGGATGAACACAGGGAAAGGGAGGGAGGAGGAAGCCTAGTATCCATCCAGGGGCTGTCTGGGGACTGGGTCCTTGCCTGCATTGTGAAAAACAACAAAACAAACAACCCCATTTTAAAAAATGGAGAGAGAACATGAATAGAAGAATTCTTACTAAATATACATGTGAAGAATGTTCAGTCATTGATGATCAGGCAGTACAAAAAATAAAATTAAAAGGGGAGTTGGGTGTTAGCTCAGCGAGTTAAGCGCATGTGGCACAAAACGCAAGGACCAGTTTAAGGATCCCAGTTCAAGCCCCCGGCTCCCCATCTGCAGGAGAGCCGCTTCACAGGTGGTGAAGCAGGTCTGCAGGTGTCTATCTTTCTCTCCCCCTCTCTGTCTTCCCCTCCTCTCTCCATTTCTTTCTGTCCTATCCAACAATGACAACAATAATAACTACAACAATAAAACAACAAGGGCAACAAAAGGGAATAAATAAATAAATATTTTTAAATAAATAAATTAATTAAAAAGTCATATGGTGTAAGTAAAGACAACACAGAGAAACCAGCTGACACCTGTGAAAATGTTATACTTTAAAAAGATCAGAAAGGCCTAAAGATCCCAGTTAGAAGTACAAGGACCAGCATAGGGAACCCGGTTCGAGCCTCCAGCTTCCCACCTGCAGGGAAGTCACTTCACAGGCCGTGAAGCAGGTCTGCAAGGTGTCTATCTTTCTCTCCCCCTCTCTGTCCTCCCCTCCTCTCTCCATTTCTCTCTATCCTATCCAACAACAATGACATCAATAGCAACAATAACTACTACAACACTAAAACAACAAGGGCAACAAAAAGGGAATGAATGAATAAATAAATAAATAAATATAAAAAATTTAAAAAGATCCCTGTTAGAGCCACCAGCTACCCACCTGCAGGGGAGTTGCTTCACAGGTGGTGAAGCAGGTCTGCAGGTGTCTTATCTTTCTCTCCCCCTCTCTGTCTTCCCCTCCTCTCTCCATTTCTCTCTGTCCTATCCAACAACAATGACATCAATAATTACAACAACAAGAAAACAACAAGGGTAACAAAAGGGAATAAATAAATAAATATTTTAAAAAATTTTTTTAAAAAAGCCCAGAATGGGGTGGGGGGGTTGGACAGTAACACAGCAGGTTAAATGCACAAGGACCAGCATAAGGATCCTGGCTTGAGCCCCCAGCTCCCCACCTGCAGGGGGTCACTTCACAAGTGGTGAAGCAAGTCTGCAAATGTTTGACTTTTTCTCCCTCTCTCTGTCTTCCCCTCCTCTCTCCATTTCTCTCTGTCCTATCCAACAACAGCAGCAATGACAATAATAATAATGACAACAAAGGCAACAAAGTGCAGGCACCTAGCCCCAGCAATAACCCTGGAGGCAAAAAAAAAAAAAGGGTGGGAGAGATAGCATGATAGTTATGTAAACAAACTCTTATTCCTGAGGCTCCAAGATCACAGGTTCAATCCCCTGCACCATCATAAGCCAGAGCTGAGCAGTGTTCTAGTCTTTCTCCCATGAAAATAAAATTTTTTAAAAAAAAAACCCTGGAAGCAACCCAGGTGCCCAACAACAGATGAGTAGCTGAGAAAGCTGTGGTATATATATATATACACAATGGAATACTATGCAGCTATCAAGAACAATGAACCCACCTTCTCTGACCCATCTTGGACAGAGCTAGAAAGAATTATGTTAAGTGAGCTAAGTCAGAAAGATAAAGATGAGTATGGGATGATCCCACTCATCAACAGAAGTTGAGTAAGAAGATCTGAAAGGGAAACTAAAAGCAGGACCTGACTAAATTGTAAGTAGGACACCAAAGTAAAAGCCCTGTGGTGAGGGGTAGACATGCAGCTTCCTGGGCCAGTGAGGGGTGGGAGTGGGTGGGAGGGATGGGTCACAGTCTTTTGGTGGTGGGAATGGTGTTTATGTACACTCCTAGTAAAATGTAGTCATATAAATCACTAGTTAATTAATATGAGAGGGGGAAAATTAATTGTATGTCTCAAAGTTTTTAAAACACAGACTGAGTCTTTTTAATATATAGGCTGTGTATTTTATATGCGGACTCTCTCAAAAGCCTAGACCAAGTAGATCAGAAGCAACCAATAGCACAGCTATATACAAGATACTGGGTACTATACAGCAAACCCTAACAAAAGGACTTTTCAAAGTTAACCCAATTACCAAATAATGTGATGATAACATTAACTATCCATTGTCTTTTTGAACCCTAAGACATCAGGAACCTCACATCTCCACTATAGAGCCTATATTTCCCCCAGTCCTGGAACCTTCGGATAGGGCCCACTTTCCCATTTGCCTCTCCCAATCCATACCCAATAATATTGCATCTGCCAGTCGCAACCTAATCAACACAACGATTGCCACCTCTACATGCTTCAGCTCAGACTGTGTCCAGAGACTTCACATGTGGAATGACAACCCTTCAGCTTCATTACTCAGGTGAGACCTTTCCTTTCATAGTATTCTCTAATTCCATCCCAGGTGGTTCACTTTATAACAAAGTCCCAAAACCTAGATATACACCAGTTTCTGTGAGAGAGGGCATATGTTCACATGTATCCATAAACTACTGCAAAATATATACCTGAAAGCAGAAGTACACTAGAGTTTGCAGTGAGCCCCTAACACTTCCTCTCCACTATTCCAAGTTTTGGGTCCATGACTGCTCAACAATTTGTTTGGCTTTGTATGTTAACTCTCTTTTCAGTCACCAGGTTCCAGATGCCATCAGGATGCCGGCCAGGCTTCCCTGGACTGAAGACCCCACCAATGTGTTCTGGAGCTCCGCTTCCCCAGAGACCCACCCTACTAGGGAAAGAGAGAGGCAGACTGGGAGTATGGACCGACCAGTCAACGCCCATGTTCAGTGGGGAAGCAAGTACAGAAGCCAAGACCTTCCACCTTCTGCAACCCACAATGACCCTGGGCCCATACTCCCAGAAGGATAGAGAATGGGAAAGCTATTAGAAAAGGCATGGGATATAGAGATCTGGTGGTGGGAACTGTGTGGAGTTGTACCCCTCCTACCCTATGGATTTGTTAATTTATCCTTTCTTAAATAATAAAAAAAAAAATGACAGAATGAGTAGAAGAGATAGCATAATAATTATGCAAAAACCTTTCACGCCTGAAGCTCTGAGGTCCCAGGTTCAACTCCCTACACCACCAGAAGCCAGAGCTGAGCAGTGTTCTAGTCTCTCTCTATGTAGCTTTCTCTTTGTCTCTCTCATTAAAATAAATAACATATTTTAAAAACTTAAGTAAATGTATGTAAAAAAAGAGAATTATTGGAAGAAAGAAAAGAAATGCAGAATGTTAGGTTGGCAGGAATAGCATAATGGTTACATAAAAAAAAAAAAAATACCACTATAAACCAGCTGGGTAGTGCTCTGGTTAAAAAAAAAAAAAAAAAAAAAAGCAGAATTTCTGCCTCCATCCAACACATACCATGAAAGCACATATTTTTAAAGGATTTAGTTAGTTATAAGAAAAAGAGATGAGGAGAAAAACAGAGCATCAACGGCACAATGCCAGGGATCAAACTCAGGTCCTCGTGCTTGAGTGTTCAACACTCTGTCCACTGCACTACCTCCTAGGCTGCCATGATGACTCATTTTATGTGCCAACGTGAGTGGGCCGCACATGCCCAGAGATCTGGTTTGATTTCTGGTGTGTCAGTGAAGGTGTTTCTGAAAGAGATCTATATTTGAACCCTAAGCAGAGTGAAGCAGGTGATCCCAGTCTGTGGTGGATGGACCTTCTCCAGTCTGTACAGGGTCTGAATAGAACAAAAAGGCCACACAGAGGATGGTGGGATCCTCTCTGCCTGATTGTTTGAGCTGAGATGGTGAGCTCTCTCTTTCCTCTCCTTTGATTTCTTTTGTTTCTGTTGACCTCCTTCCTTCTTTCTTTCTTTCTTCCTTCCTTTTTTATTGTCAGCAGAGTGATCACTGGGGCTTGATGCCTGCACAACAAATTCACTACTCCCAGAAGCCATCCCCCTTTTTTCTTCTTCTTTTTTTATTTGATAGGACAAAGAAATTGAGAAGGGAGGGTAAGATAGAGATAGAGACAGAGACCAGAAGCACTGCTTCACAACTCATGAAGCCTCACCCTCTGCAGTTGGGGATTTCTCAGCAGAGAAATCTCAGAGAGAAGGAGATTGCAGGCCAGCTGTGTTCCCAGTATCAGTTCCCAAGGTGCTGGCTTTTCGGGCTAGATTCTCCTCGCTCTGGCAAAGAACCATTATGAAACCACAGCCATTGTTATTGGTGAGGAACTGTAACCATTATGCTCTCTTCTTTGCCCTCTCAATTTCTTATGGTTACTCTAGGTCTATTTCAATCTCCAGTTCCCAGAAGGAATCTGATTGGTCTGGGTTCACGTCCATCCTGAATCCATTCCATGGTCTACGGCCATACCACCCTGAACATGCCCGATCTTGTCTGAATCCATTCCATGTTGCTGAGGGGCACGGGGTGATCTGATATTCAATGGCAGCCAAAGATCCTCCCCCCCACCCCGCCACACACATACACTGGGAGTAGAGGCACAGACAGACACAGTTAGGGAGCTGGGCAGAGAGCCCAAGGTTGTCAAGTATGATCACACCAGTCACATGGAACCAGAGCTTGCACCCTGGTCTCTGGACTTTCAGAGCAGAAAACAAAATTCTCTTTCCATAGATCTGGCCCTCCTTTCTTCAATATGACCTCCACACATGTGTCTGCTTACTCTGCACCAAACCCTGGAAACCCAGGGACATCCCTGCTTCCCAAAAGACTTAGGCCAAGGCCAAGGGCTGAGACTCACCTCCAGCTGCTGCTAGCTCTCTGGTCCACAAACGAAGGGCAAGCCCATAGCTAGGTCCTCAGGGAGTCAATGAAATAAAATAAAATCCAACTCAGCCAGTGAGCCCAGACTCTTGCTGCTTCAGATCTCCTGGTTGTCTGAATCTTCTATTCAGGGGGCTAAGTAGTGGTGGCTGATTCTGAAGGAACAAGTGGAAAGAAGAGCTGCAGGAAACCTCAAAATCGAAGTCCTACTCAGCATCCTGGAAGGTTGTAAGTGGGTAGACCTGACTTGTAAGCCTGAGGTCCTAAGCATAATCCCAGGCATTGAATATGATCAAATGATGCTCTCTCTCTCTCTCCCTCTTCTACCTCATCTCTTCCCTCTTCTCTTTCTTTTGCTCTCCTTTTCCCCTATCCCCCCCCCAATTAATAAATGTCTTTAAAAGCAGTCCTGCAACAGATGACTGGCTAAAGAAGTTATAGGGTATATGGTCCATAGAATATTACTCTGCGATCAAAAAAGTGATATTGTGTCTTTTGGGACAAAATGGATGGAACTGGAAGTTATTATGCTTAGCAAAATAAGTAAAGAGATGAAAAACAGGGGGCTGGG
This sequence comes from Erinaceus europaeus, assembly GCF_950295315.1. Lineage (NCBI taxonomy): Eukaryota > Metazoa > Chordata > Mammalia > Eulipotyphla > Erinaceidae > Erinaceus > Erinaceus europaeus. The sequence continues at coordinate 13,909,691 of NC_080178.1, forward strand.
TAGTACCATGACAGGTTAAGTGCACATGGCACAAAGCGCAAAGACTGGCTTAAGGACCCCTGTTCGATTCCCTGGCTCCCCACCTGCAGGGAAATCACTTTACAATTGGTGAAACAGGTCTGCAGGCATCTATCTTTCTCTCCCCCACTCTGTCTTCCCCTCCTCTCTCCATTTGTCTCTGTCCTACCCAACAACAACAACAACAATAATAATAACAACAATGATAAACAATAAGGGCAACAAAAGGGAAAAAATAGCCTCCAGAAACAGTGGATTCGTGGTGCAGGCACTGAGCCCCAGCAATAACCCTGGAGGTAAAAAAAAAAAAAAAAGAGAGAGATGAAAGACAACTATCGAATATCTGATACACATGAATAAAAATAATAATAAATAGATAAACCCAGAAGCAAGCAAATTATTTCTAAGACTTGTGAGAACTATGGTGGTTGTCTTTGGGAGACGGGAGGGTGGGGACACAGAATTTTGTGGTGGGTGTGGTGTAGAATGATACACTTTTTTTTTTTTCCCTCCTCAAGGGTTATTGCTGGGCTCGGTGCCTGCACCATGAATCCACCGCTCCTGGAGGCCATTTTTTTTCCCCCTTTTGTTGCCCTTGTTGTAACTTCGTTGTGGTTATTATTATTGCCCTTGTTGACGCAATTCGTTGTTGGATAGGACAGAGAGAAATGGAGAGAGGAGGGGAAGACAGAGAAGGGGAGAGAAAGATAGACACCTGAAGACCTGCTTCACCGCCTGTGAAGCGAATCCCCTGCAGGTGGGGAGCCGGGGGCTCGAACCGGGATCCTTACTCCGGTCCTTGTGCTTTGCGCCACATGCGCTTAACCCACTGCGCCACCGCCCGACCCCCAGAATGAAACACTTTAATTTTACAACTATATAACCTACTTTTTTAATTCTTTAAAAAATTTTTAATATTTATTTATTTATTTATTCCCTTTTGTTGGCCTTGTTGTTTTATTGTTGTAGTTATTAATGATGTTGTTGTTGTTGGATACGACAGAGAGAAATGGAGAGAGGAGGGGAAGACAGAGAGGGGGAGAGAAAGATAGACACCTGCAGACCTGCTGCACCGCCTGTGAAGCGACTCCCCTGCAGGTGAGGAGCCAGGGGCTTGAACCGGGATCCTGACGCCGGTCCTTGCACTTAGTGCTACCTGTGCTTAAACCGCTGCGCTACTGCCCGACTCCCTATAACCTACTTTTAACTGCAAAAAAAAAAAAAAAAAAAAAGATGAAGAAGGGGCCAAGCGGTGGCACACCTAGTTAAGTGAGGAAAAACCCAGGTTCAAGCCCCTGGTCCCCACCTGCAGGGGGAAAGCTTTCTGAGTGGTGAAGCAGGGCTGCAAGTGTCTCCCTGTCTCTTTCCCTTTCTAACTCCCTCTCCCCTCTCAATCTTTCTCTGTCTATCCAATAATAAATAAAAATATTAATAATAAATAAATAAATTATTTTTTGGAAGATAAAAAAGAGAAAGAGATGAAAGATAATGACAGGATGGTTTCATTCATTATGGAATCTAGACAATTGATATACGTGAACTTGAGAAAATACATATATGAAACTGTTTCTTTTTATTATTGGATAGAAACAGGGCAATCAAGGAGGGATGGGGATATAGGCAGGTAGGTAGATAGACAGACAGACAGACAGACAGACAACCGGTAGCACTGTTTCACTGCTTGTGAAGCTTCCCCCGGCAGGTGGAGACCGGAGACTTGAACCTGGGTCCTTGTGCTCAACAGGGTGTGCCACCACCCAGCCCCAGTAAACTGTTTCTAAGACTTTAAGAGAACTATGGCAGTTATCTTTGGAAGGTGGGAGGGTAGAGACACAGAACTTTGGTGGTGGGTGTGGCATGGAACTAAACCCTCTGATCTTACAATCTTGTAACCCATTATAAATCATAAAACAAAAAAATAAAAAAAGGAACTTCATAAACCAAAAATAAATAAATAAATAAATAAATAAATAAATAAATAAATAAATAAATAAATGAAAGCAGGCCTGCTCAGAGTCAGGCAGGAAGCTACATGAAATGCCAGAAAAGACACTGAAAGGCAGGAACCATGACCAAGAGAAGAACTGCAAGGAATGGACAGGAGATTGGGGAAGGGATGCCATGCATTCCATTGGATACCTCCCTGCAGAGGGGCCTGGAATTGGCTCTTAAGGTTGATAAGGGATGGGACACACACACACACACACACACACACACACACACACACACACTACAGCTGGAAAGGAAACTAGTTTAGTCTTTCTGGAGGCTACTTGACTATATCTCTCTCCCTTTCTATCTATCTATCTATATCTATCTATCTATCTATCTATCTCTATTTCCTTAAATGACAAAGCAACCATAACATCACAAAGGCACATTTACCCTAGAAGATCCATTGTTGCTATTTCTTACTGCCTGGAAAAGAGTCTGACCCACAGAAAGAACGTAATGAGAAACTGCAGAATGACATCTGTACTGAGGGGGATGTGTGTACAGCATGCTCAGGTCACTAGCAAATTGGAAACCATCCAAAGGTCTATCAGTAGGGAAGTTAAGCACATTTGGGTCTAGCCTGATAGAAGAAGGCTTTTAAGATATTTAAAATGATGGCCAGATGAGCTCAATAACTCACCTGTTTAGTGCATCTGCTTTGCCAGGTTTGAGCCAGGCTCTCACTGCTCTGGAGGAAGCTTCAGAGCTGTGGTATCTATGCAGGTAGGTATGTATCTATCTATCATCTATCTATCTATCATCTATCTATCTATCTATCTATCTATCTATCTATCTATCTATCATCTATCCATCTATCATCTATCTATCATCTATCCATCTAAAAATGTCACCCTAGAGCAGTGAAGCCCTATGATGATGCAAAAATGTAATTGATTTTCATTGATGATACAGGGCCAGAAAAATATCAATAGTTCACACCACAGCATCACTCCACTGCTCATGAAGCAGCCTTTGCATGGTGCCTGTACGCACTGGCTGGAGGCTTGAGCCTGGGTCTCCATGCATGATAAACGGTGGTCTACCTGGTGAGCTATCTCCTGGCCTCAGTGGCCCCCTTGACTCCCATTTCTTAACCTGTGTTTCTCAAACCAGGCAGTTGCAAGGGCATTCAGAGCACCTTGTAGAGTTTGCATGGCCTCTGTATATGGTGACATCCTGGGTTTCCTCATTTCTCATCCCCTTGGGCCAATGATTGACCAAGAAAGTAGGGATGGGGGTGTGTGTCTATGCACGTGTGTGTGTGTGTGTGTGTGTGTGTGTGTGTGTGTGTGTGTTGGAGAGGGTAGAGGTAAGGGCTGCTAAGGTTGAGAGCAGGCGGGTGGATCATGATGTATGACCAGAGCCCCCACACACGTCATTAGTCAGTCAAGGTCACAGGTGTTAAACCCAAGGGATGTTGGAAACCCCACTAGATATTCATCCCCTACAGAGGAGGGCTGGGCCTGTGGCTTCAGATACTGATGCAGACACTACCCCACCTCACCCATCTTCTCAAACCCGGAGAATAAAGAAAAGCACACATTGTTCGCAATGCTTGGGATTCCAGGGAGAGACGCTGACTTTACATATGAATCTGAATATTCAGACAAGGTCTCCACCTTTCTCTTTTTCTCTCTCCTTGCCCTGATGTCTGTCTCTGTTTGCCTCTCTGTCTCTTTCTTTCTCTCTCTCTTGTTTATTTATTATTGGATAGTGACAGAGAGAAATTGAAAGGAGAGGGGAGATAGAGAGGAACAGAGACAGAGAGACACATACAGCCCTACTTCACCACTCAAGAAGCTTTCCCCCTGCAGGTGGGGGGACCAGAGACTTGAACCTGGGTCCTTGTACACTATAATATGTGTGCTTAACCAGGTGTGTCACCTCCTGTTCCCTCCTGCTGCCTCCTCAACCTCTGTCTCTCTTTTATTTTATTTTATTTTGTTTTGTTTTAAGAGCTATTGCTGGGGCTCCGTGCCAGCACTATGAATCCACTGTTTCTGGCAGCCTTCTTTTCTTTCCTGTTTTATTTGATAGGAAAGAGAAATTGAGAAGAAAAGGAGAAAGACATCTACAGACCCACTTCACTTCACTTCTTGTGAAGCATCCCCTCTGCAGGTGCTAAATGGAGGCTTAAACCTGGTTCCCTGAGCGCAATAATATGTGCATTTAACTGGGTGCACCACTGCCTAGCCCCCCACCTCTCTCTCTGTCTCTCTGCATTTGATGACCCTCAGTCTCCTGAAGGCAGGATGCTCCAAGTAATAGCCATTGACCACCCTCAGCTACCATTCTTCCCGCTGCAGAGAACTCTAGCCACCATGACTATGTTCCCTGCAAGGGCAAAGGAAACTGAGACTATTTCCTCAGGTCAAAAAAACCAAACACTTTTTCAGGAACCCCAGAGAAGATTCCCCCTCACTTTCCATGGGCAAAAAACTGTGCCGCATGGATGTCTCTAGCTGGTAGGGAGGAAAGGTAAGTAGAGAACAGAGATGTCACTGTTTAGACATATAACTGCCGGGCTAGCGTGGGGTTGCCTCTTCCCGGGCACGTACTCTCTGGGTTGGAGAAAACTAGACCAGAGCCAGCCTGGGCTGCTACTCACTCAGTGTTGAGGGCGCCAAACACGTGGCGGCAAAACAATTCAATGGTTTTATTGATCAGAGAGCCACGGCTTTTAAAACACAGACCCGGAAGTGGAAATTTGGAAATGGAAATGGCTAGGAAAGGGGTGGAGAAAGGCAAAAGGGGGCTGGGAAGGTAGGAACTTCCTTAGCAACTGTTCTGAGGGTTTTAACTGGTAGGATTAATAATACTCTGGAGGCAGGGAGGTTCTTGAGGGTAGAAAGAAGATAGATCAAAGGAATGGAATGGGTGGGGATCTTTCAGGCAAAACAGTGATTAAGTAGATAGGCCATAGTATCAGGAATGCAGGGTGCTTTGTGAGGCTCCTCACAATTACCCGACAATATAACTAGTCATTGTACCAACTGCCAACAGGCTACACTGAACAAAACTGGTGTTGCTGCAGCCAGAATGAGGGAGGCTAGATTGGAGAGCTAGGCCACGATGTCTTCCTCCAAAAGATGTTGTGCACCAACTCCACAGGTTTACATAATAAGAACAGGGAGAAATTTCACAAAAGAAGTGGAAATGCTAGACAGTTGTAAGCAATGAGTGTGCAGGTAAGAATTGGGAGGGTAGGGATGTGGGGGTGGCACATCTGGTAAAGCACACATATTACCATGGGCAAGGGCCCCAGGTTCAAGTCCCCAGTCCCCAGCTGCAAGAGGGAAGGTTGCATGAGTGGTGGGTCTCTGCTCAGGAGTCTCTCTTCTTTCTCCCTTTCCTTATATTTGTCTCTCATCCTCTGTCAAAAAAAAAAAAAGTGGCTGCAGGGAACAGTGGAGTTGTATAGGCACCAAGCCATAGTAATAATAGCTCAGGTGGTTAAGAAAAAAGAACTGAAAATTAAGGAAGTGAAAGTTAAAGAAAGAACTGAATTGGGGAGGAGGGCATGTTTCAAAAGGAAAGAATCAGGTGGCTGTGGATGGCACCTGTGAGGATATTTCTTGGAATGTACTATTTTACCTATTTTTAAGGAAAACCCAGAAACAGTTCAACGAGCACAGGAAATTATTTTTATTTTTTATTTTGTTTTTTTAAATATTTATTTATTTCCTTTTTGTTGCCCTTGTTTTTATTGTTGTTGTAGTTATTATTGTTGTTGTTACTGATGTTATCATTGTTAGATAGGACAGAGAGAAATGGAGAGAGGAGGGGAAAACAGAGAGGGGGAAAGAAAGAGGGACACCTGCAGACCTGCTTCACCACCTGTGAAGCAATGCTGGTCCTTGCGCTTTGCGCCATGTGCGCTTAACCCGCTGCTCTACCACCCAACTCCCTTATTTTTTATTTTACTTTATTTATTTATTTTTTTACCAAAGCACTGTTCAGCTCTGGCTTATGGTGGTGTGGGAAACTGAACCTGGGACTTGATGGAGCCTCAGGCTTGAGAGTCTGTTTGAATAACCATTATGCTATCTACCCCTGCCCAAGCACAACAAATTCTTATTGAATAGGGACAGCAAGAACTCTCCTGGCCACACAGAGTTCCTCCTACTGCTTTTCTTCAGTTCCAAGAATCTGCCTTCCAAGGCTGCCCCAAAATCAAAGCAACAAAGCCGTAGTAGCTCTGGGCACCCAGGAGAAACATGCTTTAAAAAAGTCACCATTGGGAAGCCAGGCACAGCAGGTTGAGCACACATGGCGCAAAGCGCAAGGAACAGCATAATGATCCTGGTTCGAGCCCCCGGCTCCTCATCTACAGGGCGGTCAGTGAAGCAGGTCTACAGGTGTGTTTCTCTCCCTGTCTCTGTCTTCCCTTCCACTCTCAATTTCTCTCTGTCCTATCCAATGACAGCAATGGCAACAATAACTAACAACAACAACAAGAGTAAGAACAAGGGTAACAAAATGGGAAAAATGACCTCCAGGGAGCAGTGAATTCATAGTGCAGGCACCAAGCCCCAGAAATAACCCTGGAGGCAAAAAAAAAAAAAAAAAAAGTCACAATTGGCTCACTCTCACAATGAACTCAAGTCCGAATTCCATAGTCTGGCCCCACCGTCTAACTCCTCCTCTATCTTCTTGCTCCAGCGTCTCTCAGCTTCCTCAGTAAAGTCAGCGCCTTCCTCATGCTCAGATTTTGTTCCCACTCTCCGATCCTCTGATCTGACTTTCTCAGCTGTAACCACTGACGTTTTTGTTTTGTTGTTTTTTACACTAATAAGAGAGAAAAAGAGCCAAAGTATCACTTTGGCATATGTCATGGATGGAACTCAGACCCTTACCATAAACATTGCGCTCTTCCGCTGTGCCACCTCGTGAGTCACCAAGTCTCCATTTCCTTATTTATAAAATGGAACCTATGGGGGGCCAGGCAGTAGCCCAGCGGGTTAAGCGCCCATGGCACGAAGTGCAAGCACCAGCACAAGGAATCCAGTTTGAGCCCCTGGCTCCCCACCTGCAGGGGAATCACTTCTCAAGCAATGAAGCAAGTCTGCAGGTGTCTTTTCCTCCCCTCTCTGTCTTCCCCTCTTCTCTGGATTTTTCTCTATCTTATCCAACAACAATGACAACAATAACAACGATAAACAACAAGGGCAACAAAAGGAAAAAAATAGCCTCCAGGAGCAGTGGATTCGTAGTGTAGGCACCGGAGCCCCAGTGATAATCCTGGAGGCAAGGAGAAAAAAAAGGGTGGGGGACATATCTTGCTTATAAGGGGGCTGTGAGAGTTATGAAAATGAGACAAATATGGCTGGGGAGACCACATAATGGTTATACAAAAAGACTTTCATGCTCAAGGCTCTGAGGTCCCTGGTTTAATCCCCAGGAATACCAAAGCCAGAGGTGAGCAGTGCTCTGACCTCTCTCTATCTCTCTTTCTCACTCTATTGTTCAAGTAAAATAAATTTTAAAAAAAGAAAAGGAGATAAAAAAGTTAAATGATTAGATAATAAGTGCTCAAGACATAATGCCTTTTGTTGTTCATTAAATAACATCTTGAATTGTACTTACCCATTCCTTTCTTACTGTGTCTGAGAATATTCTGAAGGGTGAGTGAGTGAGCATCATGAAACCCAGGGGATTGTGTGAGGCTGCCTCTGGCATCCTGCTTACCTCTGCTACAGCATGCCAAGCACACAGCTGTCTTTTTTTTTTCTTTTTTTAATGCCTCTGAGGTTATCACTGGGGCTCAGTGCCTGCACTACCATCATTTTTCCCCATTGTTGTTGTTCTTTTCTTTTTTTTTTTGTATAATATTTATTTATTGATTCTCTTTTGTTGCCCTTGTTGTTTTATTGTTGTAGTTATTATTGTTGTCATCGTTGTTGGATAGGACAGAGAGAAATGGAGAGAGGAGGGGAAGACAGAGAGGGGGAAAGAAAGATAGACACCTGCAGACCTGCTTCACCGCCTGTGAAGCGACTCCCCTGCAGGTGGGTGGGGGCCTCCAACCCAGATCTTTATGCCAGTCCTTGCGTTTGGCGCCACATGGGCTTAACCCACTGCACTATCGCCTGACTCCCTTTTGTTGTTCTTGGATAGGACAGAGAGAAATTGAGAGAGGAGGGAAAGACGCAGAGACAGACACCTGTAGACCTGCTTCACCGCTTGGGAAGCGGCCCCCCTGCAGACAGGGAGCCAGGGGCTTGAACTGGGATCTTTGCACTTCACACTATGTATGCTTAACCCGGTGCATTACCACCCAGCCCCGTTTTTTTTTTCAATTTTTTAAAAATTTATTGGCTAGATAGAGACTGAGAGATATTGAGAAGGGAGGGTGAGATAATAGGAGGAAAGAGATAGAGAGACACCTGTAGCCCTACTTCACCACTCATGAAGTTTTCCTCTGCAGATGTGGAAAAAGGGCTTGAACCCAGGTCTTTAAACACTGTAATGTGTGCACTTAACCTGGTGTGCCTGGCTCTCCCAGATGTTCTTTTTTTTTAGTTTAAATTTTTTTTGTTATATTTATTTATTGGATAGAAACAGCCAGAAATAGAGAGGGTAGGAGAGACAGAGAAAGAAAGAGAGAGAGAGAGAGACACCTGCAGCACTGCTTCACCACTTGCAAAGCTTTTGCCTGCAGGTAGGGGCTGGGGGCTCGGACCCAGGTCCTTCAGCACTGTAGCATGTGTGCTCAACCAGGTACGCCACTGCCTGGCCCCCTAGTTTAATATTTTTTATTGATTTAATTATGATTGACAAGTCTGTTGGATAAGGGGGAGGGGTACAATTCCACACAATTCCCACCACCAGGGTTCCACATCCCATCCCTTCCATTGGAAGCTTTCCTATTCTTCTGTTCTTGAATAGCTCAACTTGAGAGGACAGAGAGCCCGCCTGACAAAGGGCGAATATGTGACAAGGAACATGTTGGGAGAAAGCAGCCCCTCAGGACCACCTCCCATGCATGATAGCTGTAGGGTCACCTCAGGCTGTGGAGCCCACCCACAATCTCAGAATGGGACTCTTGGAAGAAGTCAGGCCAATCCATCCTCTGAAGATATGCGGGTAAGGCCTGTCACCACGCATCACCCTCAAATAGCAAGAACCTACCAGTGTGAGGAGGTGAGGCCATATTGTCTCCTTGCCTCCCTCCACTGCCCACCAGTTGTGACTCAGCAGGAAGCCAGCCAAGGCCTGAGTCACTCCCTCCCCACCACCACACCCAGGTTTTCCTCCAGGCCTTGGGAAGCTTGCTGAGAACTGGAGGTATAAGTCTGCTGCACCTGGGTCGGCCTGGGCCAATGAACTATATGAATGCGGTTTAGGATTTCAGAGCACAAACTCTACTGTCAGATTGCCCAGGGTTAGAAACCTGCTACTGCCTCTTGGAGCAAGTTTCTTTGACTCTCTGACCAAAATGTGCCCATCTGTAGGTGGGAACAATGACAGTACCTCCCTTAAAGGAGTGGAAGAACTTAGAACAATGTCTGGTGCAATGAGTGATAGGATTCCTCTAACATTCTGAGGCCAAGCCCTATTACGTTTTGTCTCTCCAGTACTTCTCAGCACCTAATGTAATGCACTTTTTAAAGATTCAGGATAATTTTTCTTCTTTGAAAAATATTTATTTATTATAAAGAGAAGGGAGAAGGAGAGAGGAGCAAAGTGGTGTTCAGTTCTGGCATAAAGTGTTGCTAAGGAGTAAACCTCGGGCCTCTGGGGTCTGTGTATGCAAGGTGGTGCTCTAGCTGGCTGAGCACCTCATAATTTGTATTCTCTCTGTGTGTGTCTTTCTCTCTCTCTCTTTACCAGAGCACTGTTTGGCTCTGGGTTATGGTGGTATGGGGGATATAATATGTATTTTAATTATCTCTCTTCTCTATTATATATCTTCCTCCCCCCCACACACTTGACTTCAAATTCCAATTTTGTCTGTTTTCTTTCCTGCTCTGTTCCCTTGATATAGAAAAGTGCTGACACATTGCAGTTCTCAAAACTCGGACCAGAGCAAAGTATCCACTTATTCACCGTTATTCATCACCAGTGGTCATGACCCTCAGCAGTGAAGATCACTGTGATGAGCCCATGATCCCATGAGAATCAGAGAATGGGTCAAAGTTCAGAACCATGCCACATTCTGCAAACCAGCCCTGGGTTCATTAATACTTGAATAAACAGACCCTCACGATTTGTAGAACAGCATTGTTCGGGTAGAAATATCTTAGGTTCAGGATTTGGGCAAAAGGCTGAAAATGTAAGTGACTCAAAGGGGACCACTGGAGAGTGCTGAGAACCAGGGAAGTGTGAATGGCAGTCCCTACCTAGAAGCATTTAAATGCAAACTAAAAAGTGATCTCTAGGGAGTTGGCGGTAGTGCAGCGGGTTAAGCGCAGGTGGCACAAAGCACAAGGACCGGCATAAAGATCCCAGGTTCGAGCCCCTGGTCCCTACCTGCAGGGGAGTTACTTCAAAGGCGGTGAAGCAGGTCTGCAGGTGTCTGTCTCTCTCCCCCTCTCTGTCTTCCCTTCCTCTCCCCACTTCTCTCTGTCCTATCCAACAACAACGACATCAATAATAACTACAACAATAAAACAAGGGCAACAAAAGGGAATAAATATTTTTTTTAAAAGTAATCTCTACTAGAAAAAAAGTCTCTCAACTGCTTTCCCTGATTCCAGTCTCTAATTGTATTTTTATCACTTGATTGAGAAGTGCTGACTTCTAACTGTAAATCTCCTCTCTCACTTGCTCCTCAAGTTTTAAAAATGCCCTTTTTTTCTTTTTAGATTTATTTATTTGAAAGAGAGTGAGAGAACCAGAGCATCACTTTGACACAGGCACACGCTATACCAGGGACTGAACTCAGGATGTTGAGCTTGAAGGAACAATGTTTTATCCTTCTGGGTCACTTAAATGCTTTTAAAAACTGTCTATTTATTGATTGTTAAGAAAGAGAGAGAGACAATTCATACCAAATGATATTGCATCTGCTGATCCCAACCTAATCAACACAACGAGTACCACCACCTCTGTCTGCATGCTTCACTTCAGACTGTGTCCACAGACGTCAGGCATGGAATGTCAACCCTTCAGCCTCATTACTCAGGTTACAGATGCTACCATGATGCCAACCAGACTTCCCAGGGCAGATGACCCCACCAATGTTTCCTGGAGCCCCACTTGGGAAAGAGAGAGACAGGCAGGGAGTATGGATCTACCTGTCAACACCCATGTTCAGCAGGGAAGCAATTACAAAAGCCAGACCTTCCACCTTCTGTACCCCATAAAGACCCTGGGTCCATACTCCCAGAGGGATAAAGAATAGGAAAGCTGTCAGGGGAGGGGATGGGATATGGAGTCCTGGTGATAAGAATTGTGTGGAGTTGTACCCCTCTTATCCTATGGTTTTTGTCAGTGCTTCCTTTTTTTTTTATTGTTGTAGTTATCACTGTTGTTATTGATGTCGTTGTTGTTGGATAGGACAGAGAGAAATGAAGAGAGGAGGGGAAGACAGAGGGGGAGAGAGAGACACCTGTAGGCCTGCTTCACCACCTGTGAAGTGACTCCCCTGCAGGTGGGCAGCTGGGACTCGAACTGGGATCCTTATGCTGGTCCTTGCGCTTTGTACCACCTGCACTTAACCCGCTGCGCTACTGTCCGACTCCCTGTGTTTCCTTTTAATAAATAAAAATTAAGAAAAGAAAGAGAGAGGGTGGGGGTAGATAGCATAATGGTTATGCAAAGAGACTCTTATGCCTGAGGCTCCAAAGTCCCAGGTTCAATCCCCCGCACTACCATAAGCCAGAGCTGAGCAGGGCTCTGGTGTTTGTGTCTTTCTCTCTCAAAAAAAAAAAAAAAAGAAAGAAAGAAAGAAAGAGAGAGAGAGAGAATCAGAGCATCATTCGGGTATAAGTGGTACCAGAGGATAGAACTTAGGACCTCATGCATGCCAATCTGGAACTGTGTCCACTCTGCAACCTTCTATGCCACTTCATAAATTAATATATTTATTTCACCATAACACAGCTAAGCTCTGGCTTCTGATGGTGCTGAGGATTGAACCTGGAGCCTTTGTTGCCTCAGGCATGAAAATTTTTTTTATTTTTTAGTATTTATTTATTTTTCCTTGTGTTGCCCTTGTTGTTGTAGTTATTAAAGTCATCATTGTTGGACAGGTCAGAGAGAAATGGAGAGAGGAGAGGAAGACAGAGGGGGAGAGAAAGATAGACACCTACAGACCTGCTTCACCGCCTGTGAAGCGACTCCCCTGCAGGTGGGGAGCCGGGGGCTCGTACCAGGATCCTTATGCTGGTCCTTGTGAAAATATTTTTGCATAAAGACCATTGTATTTTCCCAATCTTTAAATATTTGTGTGTGTGTGTGTGTGTGTATTAGACTTCGGTGCCTTTGAAGAGTTGATTTTTTTTTTTTTTTTGCCTTGAGGCTTATCACTGGGGCTCAGTGCCAGCATTATGAATCCACTGCTCCTAGAAGCTATTTTTTCCCCTTTTGCTGCTCTTGTTGTTTATCATCGTTGCTGTTATTATTGTTGTTATTGATGTCGTTATTGTTGGATATGACAGAGAGAAATCGAGAGAGGAGGGGAAGACAGAGGGGAGAGAGAAAGACACCTGCAGACCTGCTTCACTGCTTATGAGGCGACCCCCCTGCAGGTGGGGAGCCGGAGGCTCAAACCGGGATCCTTACAATGGTCCTTGTGTTTTGCACCATGTGCGCTTAACCCTCTGCCCTACTGCCCGGCTCCCAAAGAGTTGATATTTGTATGAAAGAGATCAGAGCACTACTTTCGTCATATAGAATATTCAGGGCCCCATATGTTCAAAGCATGTCCTCTATCCTGGTTGCTAAATATCCAGATGTTAATATGAGTCAGTCTCCTATGCTCCTCCTTCCCCACCTTGATATCAAGATTCCAGTGAGATTCACAGTCAATTCAAATTTTATCTATTCTGTTTTGGACTGCTTTATGTCCCTCTGAGCTCCTCCAAAGTTGAGCTGGGGCAACTTACCCAAGTGTACTCCTAAGGCTTACCAGAGCTCCTGCTACACAGGAATGGGTGAATAAATCAATGAATAGAATAAATCAATGACTGGATGGCTCAGACATCAAGTCAGCCCTCAGTGCCCACCACCCCTTCTTGGCTTCCATCCTGTCATCTTCCCTCATTTCCCAGGAAGGTGCCTACAGTCCAGTTGGAATGTCTTTCCAGGAAGACTTTCCCACTCCACGCCTCCAGGAGTGGGAATAATTACTCTTGCAAAGTGGGAAGGATTACAACTGAAGACTTCCAGCACCTAGTGCTGAAGCTGACTCACGGTGTCATGAATCAGGAGCTGGAAGAAACCCCAGGACCTGCAGTACAGTGAGTGACAGACAGAAAACCAAGCAGCACGCTTAAATTCCAGCAGCAGGTTGGGACTGTTTACAAACCCGAAGAGGACACTGGATGAGACTGAAGGCCCCTTAAACAGACATGGACTGACAGCCTTAAAAGAACCCAGCCAACTCCCGCTGCGGTTGGGGGTGGAGATGAAGTGGGCCCACCCACCTCCCCGAGGACTAAGGGTGGGGCTTGCCTAATGTTTGTAGAAAGGTCCATCCTGGTGAATTTCCCAGAGAAGTAGCTCCCAAATTAGGAAGATTTTATTCCCATAAGTGGCCTGCTTCATTCTCTCCTTCTCTAAATCCCTCTCTTCCTTGGCTCTCATGAGTAATTTTTCATTAATGTAGAAAAAGTAACTACCGTCACCCCCTGTCCCCCTCCCCTGTGTCCTCCACACCCAGTGGAATCTACTGATAAGAGACTTGAGTCTTCTATGCTGGCTGTGTGACGATCAAGAACAGATAAAAATGAAGTGATCTCATTGGGTACTGGGAGATGCAGATAAGCCCCGCCCCTCTGTCTTAGCCCCGCCTTACCTTAGCTCCACCTAGCCCCGCCCACGGTTGTGTAACCACGCCCCTGCATGTGAGCTCGTTAAAGGTTAGATGTTGCCATTTGTGTTGTTACTTGGTTCACCCCGGCGGAATGCTGAGGGCTGGTGCCCAGACAACCAACCCACACTCGTCAACTCAGTGCCCACCACTATCTCACCACCATCAGTGCCAAGCTCCTGGGATGGCAGATTTATGCCACAGCAGATGTGTGTCTATGCAGCCCACCCGTGGCTCCTGGCTGCTCCCCAGTACTGACTCCAGACTCCCACCATGGCTGGTCACACACCCCCCCCCATAATCATCATTATAGAAGCTTTAGAAGATCACTGCTCATTGACAAATACAGATTTATTTATTCATTTATTTTTATGATTTTTAAAAATTTATTTCGGGTAGAAACAGAGAGAAATTGAGAGGGGAGGAGGAGGTTAAGAGGAAGAGAGACAGAGAGACACCTGCTGCACTGTTTTCACTGCCCATGAAGTCCCTCTCCACCCCTCACCCCCCTCAGGTGGGGACCAGGGAGTCAAACCTGGGTCCTTGCACATTGTAATGTGTGCACTCAACCAGGTGTGGCATCACCTTGCCCCAGATTTAGTTATTAATGATAAGAACCAGAGCATCACACTGACACATGTAATGGCAGAGGTCAAACTCAGGACTTCATACTTCCCAGTCAGATATGGTTTTTGTTTGTTTTTTGCTTCCAGGGTTATCACTGGGGCTCCTATGAATCCTCTGCTCCGGAAGCCATCTTTTTTCCATTGTTATTGTTGGATAGGACAGAGATAAATTGAGAGAGGAGGGGAAGACAGAGATGGGGAGAGAAAGATAAGTACCCGCAGACTTGATTCACCACTTGCGAAGTGACTCCCTTACAGGTGGGAAGCCGGAGGCTTGTACCAGAATCCTTGAACTTTGTACTATGTGCGCTTAACCCAGTGCTCTACCACCTGGCCCCTACCAGTCAGGTGTTCTAATCACTGTGCCACCTCCCAGCTGGGTGCCAGGAGTGGTTATTTTTCCAGGAATTTCTTCCAGAAACATGACCAGTAAAAACATCACAGATGTCAGGGTCTCTTTGCTCATCTGCACGTACACACACACACACACACACACACACACACACACACACACACCCTAGCCTGTCAGTACCTGGAGGGCTGGAGTTAACTATGTGGCACCTAGGAGGGCTGAATAAATATTGTTTGGCTGCACATCTGAGCACATAACAACCAGAGAGATTTCTCTTGCCTCTCCTTCCTCCCTATTGGAAGACAGGGGACACAGGAGGGAAAAGGTCCAGACTTTCCCACGTGTGCTTAACCCCCTGCGCTACTGCCTGACTCTTGTCCAGACTTTCTTCTCAGTTTCCTCCTGGCATGGGGGTCTTACAATAAGCTGGCTCACAGTTCATTCTTTTTCCCCAAAGATTTTGCTTATTTAAAAAAATATTTATTTATTTCACAAGAGAGAAAACCAGAGCTTCCCTCTGGCATATGCAATGCCGGGAATTGAACTCAGGCCCTCATGCTTGTAAGTCTAGAATTCTAGCACTATGTTATTTCCAGAATCACAAATTTACTTATTTATGAGAAAGTGTGGGGGAGGGTGAAGTGAAGAGAGAGGCACATACTCTGGTATTTGTGGTGCCAGGGTGGGAATCAACCTCTGAACCTCTGGCATGGAAGTCCTGTGCTCTACCACTGACCCAGCCATAAGAGTGCTTTCTCTGTATCACTGACATATAGCCTTTGACCTCTAAGCCCATCGTGATTCAGAAGGCAGTGAAAAGATGTAGAAGGCTTAGCACAGGAGGTGGTTCAGTGGATAAAGTGCTGGACCTTCAAGCATGGAGTTCTGAGCTTGATTCTTGCTTGGCATCATATGTGCCAGAATGATGGCACATTTGGTTCAATGATGGTTTTGGTTCAATTTCATAAATAAAAAAGCCTTTTTTTAAAGTAACTTTTATTTTTTATTAATAGTTTGTTACAAGACTGTAAGATTACAACGTATAATTCCACACCACCTCCACCATCAAGGTCCTGTATCTCCACCATTACACCTCCCAAAGATACCACCATAGTTCTCATAAGTTTTACAGTGTGCTTGCTTTTGTTTGGATTTTTTTTTCAAGTTCATCTGTCTCCAATCTCTAGATTCCACATGTGAGTGAAAGCATCTGGTAGTTAGTTGTCTTTCATCTCTTTACTTATCCATTTTGTCCCAAAGGACACAATATCATCTTTTTTTAAAGTATTTTTTAATGTATTTTTTATTTTCCCTTTTGTTGCACTTGTTTTTCATTGTTATTGTAGTTATTATTGTTGTGGTTATTGATGTCGTTGTTAGGACAGAGAGAAATGGAGAGAGGAGGGGAACACAGAGAGGGGGAGAGAAAGATAGACACCTGCAGACCTGCTTCACCGCCTGTGAAGCGACTCCCCTGCAGGTGGGGAGCCAGAGGCTGGAACCGGGATCCCAAGCCATGCGCTTATCCCGCTGCTCTACCGCCCTACTCCCAATATCATCTTTAAAAAAAAAAAATTCAGAGTAGCATTCCATGGAATATATATACCATAACTTCTTTTTTTTTTTGCCTCTAGGGTTATTGCTGGGGTTCAGTGCCTGCACCATGAATCTACCACTCCTAGAAGCCATTTTCCTTCCCCTTTTGTTGCCCTTGTTGTTGTAGCCTTGTTGTGCTTATAATTGTTGTTGTTGATGTCGTTTGTTGTTGGATAGGACAGAGAGAAATGGAGAGAGGAGGGGAAGACAGAGAGGGGGAAAGAAAGACACTTGCTGACCTGCTTCACCGCCTATGTAGCGACTCCACTGCAGGTGGGGAGCCGGTGGCTGAATGCGGATCCTTACGCGGGTCTTTGCGCTGGTCCTTGCGCCAGTCCTTGCACCTTGCTCCAGGAGCGCTTAACCCACTGTGCTACCGCCGGACTCCCCCATAACTTCTTTAGCCAGTCATCTGTTGAGGGGCATTTAATCTGCTTCCACCCTTTAGCTATTGTGAATAATGCAGCTATGAACATAGGGGTGTATGTATCTCTTCTAATTAGTTTTTGAGTGTCCACTGGATAAATGCCTGAGAGTGGTATTTCTGTTTTTTTTTTTTTTTTTGCCTCCGGGGTTATTGCTGGGGCTCCGTACCTGCACCATGAATCCACTGCTCCTGGAGGCTTTTTTTCCCCCCTCCTGTTGCCCTTCTTTTATCCTTTTGTGGTTATTATTGTTGTTATTGTTGCTGGATAGGGCAGAGAGAAATTGAGAGAGGAGGGGAAACGGAGCCGGGGAGAGAAAGACACTTGCAGACCTGCTTCACCACCTGTGAAGTGACTCCCCTGCAGGTGGGGAGTCGGCTCTTAACGCTGGTCCTTGCACTTCACGCTATGTGCACTTAACCTGCTGTGCTACTGCCTGATCCCTGTATTTCTGGGTTTTAAGGTAATACCATTTTTATTTAAGATTTGTACAGTCATCTAAAGGGGCTGTACCAGTTTGCATTCCGTCAGCAGTGTAGCAAAGTTCCCTTTTCTCCACATCCTCTCCAACACCTGTCATTTCCTGGTTTGTTGATGCAATCCATTGTTTCAGGTGTGAGATGGTATCTCAGTGTAGTTTGAATTTGCATTTCTCTAATGATAAGTGAAGTGGAGCATTTCTTCATGTGTCTGTGGGCCATGTGTACCTCTTCTTTGAAAGCAAATAATTTTATTTATTTGTTATTGGATAGAGACAAAGACAAACTGAGAGAAGGGAGATAGAGATAGAGAGAAATCTGCAGCCCTGCTTTACCATTCATGAAGCTTTTCAAAACCTGCAGGTGGGGACCAGGAGCTTGAACCTGGATCCATATGTACTATAATGTGAGCACTTTACCAGTGCTTACACTGCCCCCCAGTGTTTATCTCTTCTTTAGAAAACAGTTGCTTTAGTTCTTGGGCCCACTTTTTTTTTCTTTTCTTTTTTTTTGCCTCCAGGGTTATCGCTGGGGCTCGCTGCCTGCACCACGAATCCGTTGCTCCTGGCGACCATCTTTTTTATTTTTCCACTGTTGTTGCTGCTGCTGCTGTTATTGTTGTTCCTGTTGTTGCTGGATAGGACAGAGAGAAATGGAGAGAGGAGAGGAAGACAGAGAGGGGGAGAGAAAGATAGACACCTGCAGACCTGCTTCACTGCTTGGGAAGTGACCCCCCCTGCAGGTGGGGACCCAGGGGCTCAAACAGGGATCCTTGTACTTTATGCGCTGAGCCCAGTGGGTTACCATTTGGCCCCAGCTCACTTTTTTGATGGGTTTTTGTAGGTCTGTATAGATGCTTGTTAATGAACAAACATTTTTTTTAAAAAAGGAAGAAGGTTGGAGATCAGGAGGTAGCACAGCAGGTGAAGCACACATGGCGCAAAGCAAAAGGACAGGCGTAAGGATCCCAGTTTGAGCCCCCGGCTCCCCACCTGCAGGGTAGTCACTTCACGGTCACTTCTCTCCCCCTCTCTGTCTTCTCCTCTTCTCTTGACTTCTCTCTGTCCTGTCCAACAACAGCAATGGCAACAATAATAATAAGGGCAACAAAAATGGGAAAAATGACCTCCAGGAGCAATGGATTCATGGCGCAGACACTGAGCCCCAGCAATAACCCTGGAGGCAAAAAAGAAAACACAAAAAAAGAAAAGAAAAAGAAAAAAGAAGAAAGAAGGAAAAGATCTAGAAGTTCCAAGGCTGGAGGCCAGGTGGTGGTGCACCTGATTAGGCACAAGTTCCCATGTGAAAAACCTGGGTTGGAGCCCTTCCTCCCCCCATTCCCCACCTGCTGGGTGAAAGCTTCTTGAGCTGGGAAGCAAGTACTACAAGTACTGCAGAAACCTCCCCATCTCTCTCCCTCTCTAACTCCCCTGCCCTCTTAATATCTCTGTTCTATCAAATAAAGAAAAATCAGATAGAATAACCTACCCCCACCCCACCCCCCACACACACATGCAAAAAAAGTGCCAAGGCTGTCCTGGAGAACTTTCCTAGATAAACTGCTGTGCGCCCTCAATGAAGTAACATCATTTCTCCAAACCTCTGTTTCAGCTTTCTCCCTCCCTCCTCCTTCCTTCTTTCTTTCCTTCCTTCCTTCCTTCCTTCCCTCCTTCCATCCTTCCTTTTCTTCTTTTTTTAAATCTTTAAAAAAATTTTTTAACTAATTTTTTATGTATTGGATAGAGACAGAGAGAAATATAAAGGAAATAGGGAAATTGAGAGGGAAAGGTAAGTAGACAAGCAGACAGACAGATAGACAGGTAAAAATAGAGAATTGCAGGAAGTCAGGTGGTAGCACAGCAGGTTAAATGCAGGTGGTGCAAAGCGCAAGGGCCTGAGTGAGGATCCTGGTTCAAGACCCCAGTTCTGCACCTGCAGGGGAGTTGCTTCACAGGTGGTGAAGCAGGTCTGCAGGTGTCTCTCTTTCTCTCCTCCTCTGTCTTCCCCTCCTCTCTCCATTTCTCTCTGTCCTATCCAACAATGATGACATCAATTAACAGCCGCAATAATAACTACAACAACAATAAAAACAAGGGCAACAAAAAGGACATAAATAAATAAATATTAAAAAAATATTTTAGAAATAGAGAATTGCAGCACTGCTTCACTGCTCATGGAACTTTCCTCCTGCAGGTGAGGACTGGGGGCTTGAAGCTAGGTCCTTGCACATTGTAACATACATGTGCACTTCATCAGCCGCATCACTGCCTGTCCCCCTTTTCTTTCTTTCTTTTTGAATGTGCTACCAGGGCCTCTGGCATGCTAACCCTCTGTGTCTTCCCTCACAAGCAGGAAGGCAGCAGCCCTGCACCACAGCCAGGCGTTTCGGCATGCGTCCATATCACGAACTCATTCAATCTGCCGCAGGAAGGAGCTGCACTGTGTCATTTCGTTAATTCCTTCTGGGAAAACTCTCCGTGGCTGTTTCAAAACCACTCCAGCTCTTGGTGCAGGGAAATAGAGCCAGGATGTCACCAAGAGCATGGGGCTCCTGAGACCAGCCAGTTCCCCAGGTTACATCTCTGGTCTGTCACTTCCAGCTGTGCTGACTCTAGGCAAGTCACCCTCAGTCTGTTTCCTCTTCTTTAAACTGAGGACAAGGATACCTCCCAGGGAGGGCTGCCCGGAGGATAAAGAGAGAAGGGATGTGTAGGAGTCCAGCACTGCACTTAGCACACAGTAGGGCAAGACCACTTTCACTTCTTGCTCCTTCTTAAAGGACTCCAAGAGGACCTGAGGGTGACTCTTGATTCCAGCTATTTGTGCTAATCCCTGCAGCCTGTTTTGGTTTGTGACAATTAAGTAGATGATTGTATGTGACAGTCTAACAGTGTTGATGGCAAGATTGTGTTCCTGACTTCTATCTTCTTCACTCCCCCAAACAACCTTGACCTATACTCCCAGTGGGGGAGAAGTGATAGGAGGAAGAAGATAAGAGAGGTCTGAACTTCACCTTCATCAGCACCCAGAGGGAGAGGAGAAAAAAGAGAGGGCCATATGGAGGTAGTAATGTTGTCATGAGTGGCTTGGAGGGAAAGAGAGGATTGGATCAGGAAGAAAAAGGGGGCAATTATGTATAAGGGTGGACAGATAATTGTAGAGATGATGGCTGGCCTGTGTCTACAATCTTAGGAGAACTGTGCTGGCTTGCAGTGGGGAGACTAAAGATTCAGAACCCAGTGGGGAGTGCAGTGAATCTATACCCCTGTTGACATGTAATTTTGTAAATCAATATTAAATCACTAATAAATTTTTTAAAAGGTTGCATTCCTGTAGCCTATTTTCAGGGGTCATTAACACAGATTCTTGCTAAATCACTTTTTTTTTTCTGAATACATGCCTCTCTCTTTTTCTTTCCTTTTTTACTTATGTATTTCTTTCTGGTATAACCAGCTAGGGCTTTGCACATGTGAAATTCCACTACTCTATTTCATTCAGAGAGAGAGAGAGAGAGCGGAGAAAGGACACGACACTAGAGCTAGCCCCACCCCAAAGAGCTGTGACACTCTCACGGGTGCCATGACTCACACTTGGGTTTCCAACATGGCAAGGTGTGCCTTACCAGGTGAGCTATCTCTTTTTAATTTTAAAAAATTATTTATTTGATAGATATAGTCAGAAATCGAGAGGGAAGGAAGAGATAGAGGTGGAGAGAGAGACCTGTGAAGCTTTCCCCCTGCAGGTGGGGATCAGGGGCTCGAACCTGCCTCCTTGTACACTGTAACGTGTGCACTTAACCAGGTGAGCCACCATTCAGCCCCCAGGTGACCTATCTCTCTGGTCCCAGTAATACCTTTTTTTTTTTTGCCTCCAGGGTTATTGCTGGGGCTCAGTGCCTGCACCGTGAATCCACTGCTCCTGGAGGCTATTTTTTTCCCTTTTTGTTGCCCTTGTTGTTTTAGTCTTGTTGTGGTTATTATTGTTGTTGTTTATGTCGTTGTTGGATAGGACAGAGAGAAATTGAGAGAGGAGGGGAAGACAGAGAGGGGGAGAGAAAGATAGACACCTGCAGACCTGCTTCACTGTCTGTGAAGCAACTCCCCTGCAGGTGGGGAGCCAGGGGCTCAAACCGGGATCCTTCCACAGGTCCTTGTGCTTTGCACCACCTACACTTAACCCATTGCACTAGCACCTGACTCCCAATACCTTTCTTTTAAGGACTGGGGAAACAGCACTGTGGATACACCTAAAGTCCCAGAGGTCCCAGGTTCAGTCCCCAGCACCAACCACCATAAACCAGACTTGGTAAAAAAATAAAATAAAATAAAAATAATAATAGTTACTATCATGTAATAAAACATATATGTAATAATAATTCCCAGGAATGTTCCTTTACTGAATCTCTAGTGTCTTGTATGTATGTGTATCCAAGATAAATGTCTCAGTGGTAGTGTTCTGCCTTCTGCTACTAGCTGATCAGTCTGTAAGGGTAGGCACCCCACTGTGGGACTCAGTGAGGTGCTATCTGTTAGTACAGCCAGAATCTCACTGACTAGTGACATCCTCTACATTTAACTACTTTTCTGAGCCTCAGCTTCAGAATGGGGGCCAGTGGGGGAAATAGGATAGAGTTATAATTAAATAGTCACACAATGCATATATTGTGTGACTGTGACTTTAGGCAAGGAGTGTGAGAAGACAACACCCTGGGTCTTAGTTTGTGCATCTGTAAAATGGGGTAGAGAGGGGCCGGGTGGTGGCACACCAGGTTAACTTCATATAATGTGAAGTACAAGGATGCAGGTTCAAGCCACCGGATCCCCACCTGCAGGGGAGTCACTTCCCAAATGGTCAAGCAGGTCTGCAGGTGTCTGTCTTTCTCTCCCCCTCTATGTCTTCCCCTCCTCTCTCAATTTCTCTCTGTCCTATCCAATAACAGCATCCAGCAACAAGAAGAACAATAACAGCAACAACAACAATAGGAAAAAGATGGCCACCAGGAGCAGTGGACTCATAGTGCAGGCACTGAGTCTTACAGATAACCCTGGATGCAAAAAAAGGGGAGCAGGGGTAGAGAGAGGGAGGATTTAACAGTAAGATGCTCAACCCCTCTGTTCTACGTTAACACACAGAATCCATTTTAAGTAATGTCACCCACAAGCCATGTGATGCCTTGCTCTTCTAGTGCTGCACCGCCCTCTATTGGAAGCATTCTGCCAGCATTCGTTGGATCCTTGCAGAAGCAGAAACTTAAACCTTACTTATTCTCTTACTTACATTCTGATACTAAGTTCTTAAGGAACACCTCTTTCTGTGTAATTGTATATTATTTTTACAAAAAAGTTATCATGTTTTAAAATTTTTTGTCCCAACTATACTCCTTTTCTGAGATCTTATAAGTTTAGGCTTTTTTTTTTTATTTAACTCTGTATTTTGATAATTTCAGAATAAAAAATACGCTAGGACAATATAAGGATGTATTGTAGTTTGACTCAGATTCCCCAAGTGTTAAAAATGTTCCCAATCGGTTGTATTGCTAAATGGGAATCTGGGGAATGTTATGCATGTAAAAAAAAAAAAAAAAAAAAAAAAGTAGAAACGCAAAGCAGAAATTGACTGAGTTTGGAGTACGGCACCAAAGTAAGAAAGCAGAAGTATACTAGAGTTTGCAGTGAGTACCTCCCTAATACTTCCTCTCCACTTTTCCAAGCTTTGGGTCCATGATTGCTCAACAATTTGTTTGGCTTTGTATGTTAACTCTCTTTTCAGTCACCAGGTTCCAGGTGTCATCAGGATGCCGGCCAGACTTCCCTGGATTGAAGACACCACCAATGTGTCCTGGAGCTCAGCTTCCCCAGAGACCCATCCTACTAGGGAAAGAGAGAGGCAGACTGGGAGTATGGACCGACCAGTCAACGCCCATGTTCAGCGAGGAAGCAATTACAGAAGCCAGACCTTCTACCTTCTGCAACCCTCAATGACCCTGGGTCCATGCTCCCAGAGGGATAGAGTGGGAAAGCTATCGGGGGAGGGGGTGGGATATGGAGATTGGGTGGTGGGAATTGTGTGGAATTGTACCCCTCCTACCCTATGGTTTTGTTAATTAATCCTTTCTTAAATAAAAAATAAATAATAAAAAAAAATGTTCCCAATCTGCATTATCTCTCTCTTTGCACCTCTCCCTGCATACACATACACACGCACATGCACACGCGCACACGCATACACACACACACACATGCATGTTATACATAAACAATGTTTCTGAGCCATTTTGGAGCATACTGCAGCTTTTTGATCCCTAAATACTCTATCACTGATAATGTAACATTACCAAGTCTTTGATCTCTACTCATACTGTCTCAGTCTTCTCTTTCTTGCAGAAGAAAACCTCACGTTGCAGTTTACATTCAGTTGTCATATGTCTTCCCTCTGGCATAGTTTCAGTGCTTTCCTTTGTCTTTTTAGAGATTTATATTTTGGGAGAATGCAGGCAAGATATTTTGTAGCATGCTCCCTTATTTGAGTTTGCCAGATGCTTACCAGGGATTAGAGGCTAGGTGTGCATTTTTGGCAGTAGCATCACAAAAGCTTAAGGGTTTTAAGTTTTTAAAAAGTGTGTGTGGGGGGGGGGAGAAGAAGATAGCTATACAGAGTTCATGCCTTCCTATACGTGTGTCTCTGTATTCAAGCCCTAGCACCACACTGGAGTACCATGGACAGCACCAAATGGACCTCTGTGGATGGTGATGCAGTGTTTTGATGTCTCGCTCTCTGTTTCTCCCCCCCCCCACCCGATCTATATGGATATTTTTCTTTACATGGGGCTGGGGACACTGCTTGGCAGCACACACACGCCTGAGACCCCTGGTTCATTCCCTAATGTCCCATTAAATTAAAAGTTTGTGTTTAAGAAATATATGCGGAAGGTACTGCAGCGGGTTAAGCACAGGTGGTACAAAGCGCAAGGACTGGCATAAGGATCCTGGTTCGAGCCCCCGGCTCCCCACCTGCATGGGGGGGTAACTCAGGTATCTCTTTCTCTCCCCCTCTCTCTTCCCCTCCTCTCTCCACTTCTCTCTGTCCCATCCAACAACAACGACATCAATAACAACAACAATGATAACTACAACAATAAAAAAAAAAGGAAACACTGACAAAAAATATAGGATAAGAGGGGTACAACTGGGGTCGGGCAGTAGTGCAGTGGGTTAAGCGCACGTGACCAAAGTGCAAGGACCAGAGTTAGGATCCCGGTTCGAGCCCCCGGCTCCCCACCTGCAGGGGAGTCACTTCACAGGCGGTGAAGCAGGTCTGCAGGTATCTATCTTTCTCTCCCCCTCTGTCTTCCCCTCCTCTCTCCATTTCTCTCTGTCTTATCCAACAACAATGACATCTGGGAGGGCTGTGTGGAGTAGGTGGTGGCACAAAGACCCAGCCGTAAGCCCCTGATCTCCCCACCTAGTAGGGAAGCTTCATGAGCGGTGGAGCAATGTTACAGGTGTCTCTCTTTCTCTCTCCCTCTCTGTCTCCCTATTTCCTTTCAATTTCTCTCTATTTCTATATAATAAAGGGGGGATTCTAGGAGTGATGGTGGAGTCATTTTATTGATTTAATAAAGATATAATAATAATAGAATAAGAGGGGTACAATTCCATACAATTCCCACCACCAGAGTTCCTTATCCCATCCCCTCCATTGGAAGGTTTCCTATTCTTTATCTCTCTGGGAATACAGACCTAGGATCATTATGGGGTGCAGAAGGTGGAAGGTCTGGCCTCTGTGATTGCTTCTCGCTGAACATGGGTGTTGACAGGTCTGTCCATACTCCCAGCCTGGAGAAATAGGCACTCTTATGCAACTTCTACTAACGCCGGCCATTTTGTTCATTTGTTATTTTCCACATCAGATGAGTGTTCAGTATAACCAAAGCACTTTGGTATGCCTTGCTTAGTAGCTTTGAACATGTAGTTTTCCACCTGAATGCTCCCAGATTTCTAAAATGCTTACCAAAAATACATGTGCCTTATTCTAAAAAGCAAATACACAAAGTCAATTACAATAATTAGGCACCCTTTAATAATTTCATTTACAATGACAATTTAAAGCAATACATTCTTCTAGACCACTTCTAGAAAGGAGTCATTCTTCAGAAGGAACAAAAAAAGTATCTTTAATGTGTTTCCCATGCATCAAGACCAATTTTTTTTCCAAAACCTAAGCTCTGTTTAAAAGGCTCAAATGTAGGAAAATAAAAGCTAAAAGTCTGGTTTGGTTTAGTGTAGTTGAGTTTTAACTGTTTTTGTTTTCTAGAGAAAGAATTGGAAAAATATGTGGACTGTCCACTGAGTTATCAAGCAAGCACAAGGCTCAGGGTCAGAAGTTTTGGGTTTTGGTTAAGGGACTTCCTCTCTCTGGGTTTTTATTTCCTCATTTTCATTGGCCCACACAACCGCTATGGAACCTCACAGATAAAAAATTCATGATTTTACAACTAACTGCCCTGTCTGGTGTCTCTTTAATCTAATCATCCACCAAAGTAATAATCCTTCTCTTGCTTCTGTGGTGGAAACCAGAGAAGTTACTGTCCAACAGGAGAGAAAAATGATCAAAGCAATTTTATCCCTAGCAATCCTCTATCCACTGAGACAGTGCTCAGCCCTAAGCCAGAAAACAGAAACCCTAGAAAGAAGGGAGATATTTCAAAGGTTTCTGAGTAACTGGATTTGAAGGAGGAAGCAAGTAGAGGCACAGGAAGGAAAGGAAGGGCGAAGATCTTCCTTTATATTAAGGATTTTCATATATTTAAACATCCCAACATTTTGTAAGCAAAGCCAAGTCTACGTAATAAAGTCTTATACTCCTAATTGAATACAGCACATTTAGATCTGGAATGAAAATTTTAAAAAGACTGTAATTATTTCAAATGTTCCCCAACCTTTTTTCACTTAAGGAAAGGCTTTTTTTTTTCTTTTTCATATGACACATAGTCTTTAAAATTGAGCTCTCGGGAGTTGAGCGGTAGCGCAACAAGTTAAACGCACGTGGCACAAAGCACAAGGACCAGCGTAGGTTCGAGCCCCCGGCTCCCCACCTGCAGGGGTATCGCTTCACAGGCGGTGAAGCAGGTCTGCAGGTATCTATCTTTCTCTCCCCCTCTGTCTTCCCCTCCTCTCTCTATTTCTCTCTGTCCTATCCAACAACAATGACATCAATAACAATAATAATAACTACAACAATAAAACAAGGGCAACAAAAAAAAAGAGAATAAATGCAATATTAAAATAAATAAATAAATAAATAAATAAAGTTGAGCTCTCAAGGGAGCCAGGCAGTGGTGCACCTGGTTAAGAGCACACAATGCTCAAGGACCTAGGTTCAAGCCCCTGGTCCCCATCTGGAGGGGGAAAGCTTCACAAGTATAAAGCAGTGCAGCAGGTTTCTCTCTGTGTCTCCTTCCTTCTGTCCCCCTCCCCTCTCATTTTCTCTCTGACTTTTTCCAGTAATAAATAAATAAATATAAACAAATAAATAAGTAAAATAAAGTTGACCTCTCAAAGTTGGGTGGTGATGCACCTGGGTAAGCACTTATGTTACCATGTGCAAGGAACTGGATTCAAGCCCCTGGTCTTCACCTACATGTCCTCACCTCCAGGAGGGAAGCTTCATGAGCAGTGGAGTAGTGTCACAGGTCTCTCTCTCTCTCTCTCTCTCTCTTTCCCTATCCCCCTTTTCAATTTCTGTCTCTATCCAATTAATAAGGAAAATATTTTTAAAATAAATAAAGTTGAGCTCTCCAGAATGGTAGCTAAGAGTCATGTGTGGCCACTTAGATGTAATTTAAATTAATTAATACTAAGTCAAATGTAAATTCTGACTCTTCCTTCATACTAACCATACATCAAGTGCTCAAGAGCAACTTGGG
Organism: Erinaceus europaeus; assembly: GCF_950295315.1. Taxonomy (NCBI): domain Eukaryota; kingdom Metazoa; phylum Chordata; class Mammalia; order Eulipotyphla; family Erinaceidae; genus Erinaceus; species Erinaceus europaeus. Next base: position 13,937,084 of record NC_080178.1, read on the forward strand.
ATTAGTGGTCACCACAGTCCATCACACAAACACAGAACAATTCAAGTGCCAAAGAAATAACTTCTGGGGCCTGGGAAGTGGTTACAAGGCCCCAAGTTTGATAGTCAGTATCCCATGTGTCAGAGTGATGTTTTCTCTCCATCTCTCCCTCCCCCTCTCTCTCTCCCTTCTCTCTCACTCTCTCTTTCCCAACCTTGTGTAAATAAATAAATAAATAAATAAATAAATTTTAAATAAAAAATAAGTTCTGTTGCAGGGTTTTTAATTAAGGACAACTAGGGATACGAATATCTCTCTTTTTTAAAATTATCTTTATTTATTGGATAGGGACAGCCAGAAATTGAGAGGGTAGAGGGAGATAGGGAGGGAGAGAGACAGAAAGACACCTACAGCCCTGCTTCAACACTCGCAAAGCTTTTCCCCTGCAGGTGGGAACCCTGGTCCTTGCGGACTTGAACATGTGCGCCACCAACCAGGTGCGCCACCACCCGGCGCCTAGGATCAGAATATCTCCAAGAAAATAAGATAAAGGAAAAACAAGAAAGATGTAAACAATTATTAGCAATCATAATAGTTCTAGGTCCTCGGTTAAGCAATCCAGATGCATTCTGTCATTTGCTCCTTAAATCACCTGCATGATGCAGCTTATGTGGACTAACCCCTTTCACAGATGGTAAAACTGAGACTTAGAGAGGAGTCAGCAAAAAAATAAAGACGTGGGGATTGGGCAGTGGCACACTCAATTGAACACTCATGTTACAATGCGCAAAGACCTGAGTTCAAGCCCCTGGTCCCCACTTTTGGGGTGGGCGGGGAAGCTCTATCCCAGATGTCTCTGCCCTCTGGTGTCTTTTGCAGCACTGCTCTGGCCCCTTCCAGTCTGGGCACCTCGGGTCTAAGGCTCTCACTGGCTGACTGTCTTTTGTCCCCATCACCCCGGCCTCCCCACTTCTGACTCTTCTCCACCCCAGCAGGCTCTGCTGTGGTTTTTGATGATTTCTTCTTTGTTTAATCTGTCTGGTAAAACAAGACCCAAAATAGACAGCAAGGGGTGTGCTGACTTGGATGGAAATACACAAATAGGCCAATAGAACAGCTTCAAGTAACTAAGGAGCTGCAGCAGCTGTCTTCCCCGCCCCCTCCCCTGCCTCTGGGGTTCACCTTTGTATGGACTATTCACTCTCGTGGCAATATGGCATACTACAGGTGGGACCACGCCACAGGCAGCAGACAGCTATTGATATTCTACTCAGGACAAGGGGTGATGATGCTGGGCTCTCTGGACAGACATGTGGGCTTGAAGGGCAATGCTTTTGCCCCAAAGGATGGACTAAGGGGTAAAGACAACACCTGCCTTGACTCTAATGGGGAGGCGATAATGTAATGGTTCTGTAAAAGACTCATGCCAGAGGCTCTGAAGTCTCAGGTTCAACCCCCTGCATAAGCCAGAGCTGAGCAGTGGTTTAATTTAAAAAAAAAAAAAAAGTGAATCAACAATGGTAGGGAATGTCCCATTCTCCAAAGGGAGGTTGGATAGCATACTCTATCAACCGAGGATGATGGGTACTGAAATTGGCGCAGCCTAGAATGTTCCTAGCCATGACCAGTGAATGTGAGCTCAGACCTACAGGGATGCTGAGGTTACATAGGCTCCTGTGCTGACTATGGGCCCAGATCAGATCGATGGGGCTTACATTTAACAATACTTATATACTTTCCCCATATTTGGGAGCTATTCTCTTCCCTGATCCAACTTTCTGGTCCTTTTTCCAACTGTGACACCATCCCCCCAGTCAAAAGCTTAGGTCACCTGCACATTGGATGTGAGGCTCAGGCAAAAACTAGTTGGGTCATGGGCCCTTGGAATATACCTAAAATAGACCTACTAGCTTTTTCCAAAATGAAGACCCCAAATCTCCATCCACAATTCTCTTGCCTTTAGGTTCATGATTAGTCAACAATTTGCTCTGCTTTCTATCTTAACTCTTTTTCAGCCACCAGGTTCCAGATGCTACCATGATGCCAACCAGACTTCCCAGGGCTGACAACCCCATCAATGTATCCTGGAGACCCACCTCCCCAGATCCCTGCCCCACTAGGGAAAGAGAGAGACAGGCTGGGAGTATGGAACTACCTGTCAACGCCAATGTTCAGCAGGGAAGCAATTACAGAAGCCAGACTTTCCACCTTGTGCACCCCACAATGTCCCTGGGTCCATGCTCCCAGAGGGTTAAGGAATAGGAAAACTGTCAGGGGAGGCAATGGGACATGGAGTTCCAGTGGTGGGAATTGTATGGAATTGTGCCCCTCTTATCCTATATGGTTTTGTCAGTGTTTCCATTTTATAAATAAAAACTTTTTTAAAAAAGCAAGACCATAGAAAAAATGGGCAAAAAATACAGATAGATAGATAGATAAACAAATTACTACAGGAATAACAGTCAATTCATCTGTGACCTTGGAAGAACCACTGCAGTTTTCAATGGAAGGAATGGGGACACAAAACTCCGGTGGTAGGAACAGTGTGGAATTATACCCCTGTTATCTTGTAATTTTGTAAACCAATATAAAATCACTAATAAAAATGAAAAAAAAAGTCACATAAACCAAGATATACAAGAGAATTTCATTTGGGCTGAAGGACAATAGGAAGGCCCTTAAAAGGCAGAATGAAAGGATCTGGGGGTAGAGTGTAGGCCTATGTGCACGAAGCCCTGTGTTCAATCCCTAGCATCAAGTTATAAAAAGGGGGGGCTATGTGCCAGGAGCTAGCTCAGTCAGTAGAGTGCTCACTGGACCAGGCTTGGGGACCTGGATTTGAGCCTAATATCATCATGTGGGAGGGAGCAGCATTCCAAGGGAAAGTTTCACAGGCAGTTGGGCAGTACTAGGTGTCTCTCCTTCTCTCTGTGTCTCTCTGCACCTCTCTGTCTCTCACCTTCTATTTGGGGGAAAAAGTCCAGTAGGACTAGTAGAAATAGGCAAAAACCTGGCAGCAAGAAAAAAAAACCAATGTGTAGCCTATACAAAAGTAAAATCAATTAAATCCACAAATATGTTTATTCATTTAAAATGTACACTTTTTTTTTTTTAGGACTGGGGAGATAGCATTGTGAATACACAACAGAGTTTCATTCATGAGGCTCCAAGGTCCCAGGTTCAGGTCCTGGCACCACCATAACCCTGAGCTGAGCAGTGTTCTGCTTGAAAACTATTTTTTTTAATTAAAATAATAATATAGGACAGGAGAAACAGCATAATGGTTATGCAAACTACTTTCATGCCTGAGGTTCTGAGGTCCCAGCTTCAATCCCCAACACCATCAGCAGTGCTCTGGTAAAATCATCATCATCATAGAAGTTTTTTTTTTTTTTTTTGCCTCTAGGGTTATTGCTGGGGCTCGGTGCCTGCACCATGAATCCACCACTCCTGGTAGCCATTTTTTTTTTACCTTTTTAAAATTTCTTTATTGGGAAATTAATATTTTACATTCAACAGTAAATACAATAGTTTGTACATGCATAACATTTCCCAGTTTTCCATATAACAATACAACCCCCACTAGGTCCTCTGTCATCCTTCTTGGATCTGTATTCTCCCCACCCTCACACCCCAGAGTCTTTTACTTTGGTGCAATTTTATTTTCCCCTTTTGTTGCCCTTGTTGTTGGAGCCTTGTTGTGGTTCTTATTGTTGTTGTTGATGTCGTTCGTTGTTGGAAAGGACAGAGAGAAATGGAGAGAGGAGGGGAAGATAGAGAGGGGGAGAAAAAGACACCTACAGACCTGCTTCACCGCCTATGAAACGACTTCCCTGCAGGTAGGGAGCCGATGGCTCGAACTGGGATCTCCACACCAGTCCTTGTGCTTTGCACCACGTGCGCTGCGCCACCGCCCAACCCCCAGAAGTTTTCCTTTTTAAAAATTTAGCAATGAGCTAAAGGGAGAGAAAGAATGGACTTGAGCACTATTTTAGCACATGAGATACCAGGAATCAAAGCCTGGACCTCACACATAAGCCTTTCACTCTGCACTGTTTTCTGGCCCACCTCCTGAGCTGCTAAAGTAATTACTGAGAGCCACTTGGATTGTGTGTTGCTTTGCCATGTGTGTGATCTAGGCTCAAACTGGTCCTCACCACACTGAAAGAAACTTTGTTACTGTGTGTGTGTGTCTGTCTGTCTGTCTGTCTGTCCACCAGTCAATATATGACTACACCCCCTGGACCTGCCTTGACTCTTCTCAGGCCCCCCCAGGAAGAAGACCAAATTCCTGAAGGTTGGGGGGGAGGGTGGGAAGGGGGTGGGGAGACTGTCTGGCTTGTCCCTTGGAGAAGTGTGAAGGACAGGTGAACAGGAGGAGCTTGTGGTGGCAACAGACATTCTCTCCATGCCAGTGTGTGCTGTAAACAGAACAGAAAGAATGTCGTGTTTACCTTCGAGAGAGTTCTACAAAAACAACTTTCCTGCTTCTTTCAGCTACTAGATAAAGAAAGCAAGCTTGATGCTGCTCTGAGGCAAGTGGCTTAACTAGAAATCATGGAGACGTGGGGCAGGTGGGAATGGGGGTCTGGGGGTGAAGAAATAACAGCAGCCACTAATGGCTCAACAGGTAGAGTGCTGGGCATATTTGTGTGAGGCCCCAGGTTCAATCCCACTGCCTCAAGCAGTGCATTCTCTCTCAGAAGATAATCAAGTAAAAAACCTATTTTAAGTGACAGCAGGGCAGATGACTGGATAAAGAACTTATGGGAGGGGGTTGGGCAGTAGCACACCAGGTTAAGTGCACATAGCGCCAAGCACAAGGATCCCAGTTCGAGCCCCCGGCTCTCCACCTGCAGGGGTGTCACTTCACAAGCGGTGAAGCAGGTCTGCAGGTGTCTGTCTTTCTCTCCCCCTCTCAATCTCCCCCTCCTCTCTCAATGTCTCTCTGTCCTATCCAACAACAACAGCAACAACAATAATAACAGCAACAACAACAGTGGAAAAAAGATGCCCTCCAGGAGCGATGGATTCATAGTGCAGGCACCAATCCCCAATGATAACCCAGTGGAAAAAAAAAAAAAGCTTATGGGACCTATACTCAATGGAGTGCTACTCAATGGTTAAAAAAAGACAATGTTATGCCCTTCAGGACAAAAAAGGATAGAACTGGATGTGATTATGCTTATTGAAGTCAGTAAGGAAGTGAAGGACAAGTACTGAATGATTTCACTCATGTGTGAAATGTAGAGAATTGAAATGCATGAACTTTCAAAATAAATAAATAAATAAATAGTGAATTCACTCCTAAAACCTTGGAGGAACTAAGGTGTCCATCCTTGAGGAAGTAGGGGCACAGAACTTTGGTGGTAAGAATTATCTTATAATATTATCATAAGATTATATTTTATTATTTTATAATCTTGTATGGCTATGAAATTCCCTCTCAGTACTGCCTTAGCTGTGTCCCAAATATTTTGATAGCTTGTGTCTTCATTTTTGTTTAATCCTCGAAACATTTTGACTTCTTCCTTAATTTCCTCTTTGACCAATTAGTTGTTAAGTAGTGTGCTGTCAAGTTTCCATATTTTGGGACTTTTACTAATTTTTTCTTTGTTGTTAAATGTTAATTTAATTCCACTGTGGTCTGAGAAGATGCTTGGGATGATTTCAATGCTCTTGAATTCGTTGACACTGTCTTTGTGGCCCAACATATGGTCTATCCTTGAGAATGACTTGAATAGAATGTGTATTCCAGTTTCTTGGGGTGAATGACTGAAAATGTCCAACAGTTCTAGTTTATCTATCTCTTTATTTAGCTCCCTCAGTTCTTTATTGATTTTCTGCCTAGATTATCTGTCAAGCTGAGAGAGTTAGGTGTTGAAATCCACTACTATTGTCTACTGCCATACCACCCTGAGCATACCTGATCTCATCTGATCTCGGAAATTCACTACTATGACTGTGTTGCTGTTATATTGCTGTAGCTCTTTCAGTAAATGTTTGGTGTATTTAGATGGCCTCTCACTGGGTTCATAGATGTTAATAATAATCTTGTAAATAGATAAAAAAGTATTTTTGGGGGGTGACAGCAGGGGCTAGGAGACAGCTCACCCAGTAGAGCACACACTATTCAATGCAGAAGACTCAGGTTAAATCCCTAGTACTATATGGGAGCACTGTGCACAGCACTCCAGAAGCTTCACAAATGGTGGAGCAAAGCTGTGTTTTCTCTCCTTCTCTTGGCCTCCCTCTCCCCTCTGACTCTCTTCCCTCTGTCTATGTCGGGCATTTTGAAGAGAGAAGAAAAAGGAGTCCACTCATAGGTGCAAAATCCAGCATCCTAGGGTGGAGGAGGAGGATGATTGGGCAGAGGGTGAGGAGGGTTGATACCCATCTTGGAAAGATTTTGAACTGGGCCCCTGTGGTAGCAGCAGTTCTCAAAAAGTGATTCTAAAAATTGCCCCAATAACCTCCCCAGCCACCACCACTTCCCCAAGAGGGAGGGGGGCAGCAGCAAACTCTTGTTAGTTCAGTATATCTTGGCTGCTTGGAATTCTTCCTGGGATCCCAATCACTCTTGGGGATCTGATGGTAAAGGGGTCTCTTGGAAGATTCAGGGTCCACAGAATGCAAGACCAACCCAGAGAACCCAGACTAATCTGCCTGTGACAGGCACAACAAAGTCAGCCAGCTCCAAAGCTGTGCGGCCCTAGCTGACAGGGAATCCTGCACTGGGTCTAATGTTTTGCCATCACCAACTTGATTTACCCCTGATATATATATTTATTATTATTATTATTATTATTATTATTATTTTGCCTCCAGTGTTATTGCTGGGGCTCAGTGCCTGCACCATGAATCCACTGCTCCTGGAGGCCATTTTCCCCCCTTTTGTTGCCCTTGTTGTGGTTATTATTGTTGTTGTCCTGGTATATATTTTTTAAACAAGTGGCACACATTTTCATGTGATGAGAGGCCCTGCCATAAGCAGGAAGTGCCACACAAGCCCTCACCCTTTTCAGGTATCCTGCTTGTTTATTGTGAAAAACACAGCATCTACTGACAGACTGAGTTTATCAGATCCGCTCCTGAAAGCTGTTTTAGGGAAGTTTGAGTTTCTAGGTAGTTGCACCTGTGGACACATGGGAGAAGGACATGGTCAAGGTCGAGATCAAGGGACAGGGCTAGTCAGGCTGTCAATTTGGATGAAGTCAGAATTTCTCTTTGTTCCAGGTTTCCATAGGGTGCCTAGAAATACTGGCTTACAGGGGAGGATCTTGGGAAAAATGGAAAGAAGTCACGGGAGTAAAATCTCCTGTTTTGCATGTTTGAGGTGTGTGTGTGTGTGTGTGTGTGTGTGTGTGTGTGTGTGTTTGTATGTGTGGGTGTGTGTATGAGGATAGTTGGTGGCATACCACCAAATTGTGCGCACATGTTACAATGCATAAGGACCCAGGTTCAAGCCCCCAGTCTCCACCTGCAAGGGAAAAGCTTTGGGAATAGTGAAGCAGGGCTGCAAATGTCTCTCTACCTCTCTATCACCCCCTTCCTTTTCAATTTCTAGCTGTCTTCATCCAATAAATAAATAAAGATAATAAGAGGGCTAGACTACAGCATAGCGAGTTAAGCGCACATGGCAAAAAGCACAAGGACCAGCACCAGCAGCCCAGTCCAAGCCCCCGGCTTCCCACCTGCAGGGGTGTCCCTTCACAGGTGGTGAATCAGGTCTGCAGGTGTCTATCTTTCTCTTCTTCCCCTCTCTGTCTTCCCCATCTCTCTCGATTTGTCTTATCCGGCAACAACAATAAGGGCAACAAAAGGGGGGAAATGGCCTCCAGGAGCAGTGGATTCTTGGTGCAGGCACCACGCACCAGTGATAACCCTTGAGGCAAAAATAAATAAATAAATAAATAGATAGATAATAAAGATAAAACAATTTTTAAAGGGGAGGTGGGAAGAGATAGAGATCAAGTCCAGGGCCTCATACATGTGAAGCATGTGTACCCAGCCCTGCAGTTTAAGTTTTGTTTTGTTTACCACCAGGATTTTTAACTATGATTTAACACCTGCATACCCCCATCCTATTCACAGTGGACTCTTTCTTTTCTTTGCCACTGTTTTAGTGTGTTTTGTTTGCTTCAGAGAATGAGAGACAGAGGAGAGATGAGGAAAGGAGACACAACAGCATGATTCCGTCTCTTGTGAAGCTTTCCCTCTGCATGGTGCTCCCGTGTGTTTGCAAAGGACTCAAATCCAGGTCCTTATGCATGATAGAGTGTACTCTTCTGGGTCAGCTATCTGCTGCACTCTATTTTTTTACAGTAAATATTTTATTATCTTTATTTATTTACTGGATAGAGACAGCCAGAAATCAACAGGGAAAGGGAAAGAGAAAGAAGGATACCTGCATCCCTGCTTCACTACTTGCAAAGATTTCCCCCTGCAGGTGGGGACCAGAGGCTTGAACCTGGGTCTTTGGGCATTGTTACATGTGCACTCAGCCAGATGTACCACCATCTGGCCCCTACAGTAAACATTTATTTATTTATTTATTTATTTATTTTCCCTTTTGTTGCCCTTGTGGTTTTTTATTGTTGTTGTAGTTATTATTGTTGTTATTATTGATGTTGTCGTTAGATAGGACAGAGAGAGGAGGGGAAGACAGGGAAGGGGAGAGAAAGATAGACACCTGCAGACCTGCTTCACCACCTGTGAAGCGGCTCCCCTGCAGGTGGGGAGCTGGGGGATTGAACCTGGATCCTTATGCTGGTCCTTGTGCTTCTTGCCACATGTGCTTAACCAACTGCGCTTCCACCTGACTCCCTACAGTAAACATTTTAATGACAGTGAGAAGGGGAGAGAGACACACACACAGAGAACCAGAGCATCACTCTGGCATATGCAATGTATATGTCGAACTCAGGAGCTCATTCATGCCTAAGAGTTCAACACTTTAGTCAATGAATCACCTTCTGGGTCACCCAGCATTTATTTTTGCTTAAGGATTATTTGCTGAGCACAGAGGTAGTGGGCATTCTCCCTGTTCTTGTGAAGCTGCCAGTGTAGTGGAGGTCGTCAGTAAGCAACTAAATGAACACAATGGTATGCTTGCAATATGTGATAGGACCTTTTTGGAAATACACATTCTCAGGTCCCACCCAGGACTTACTGTGCTAGAATGGGGTAGGGGTGGAGTAAGCAGTAGCCTGGGTTTTCAGAAGCTCTATGGGTGGTTGGGTTCCTTTATTTATTTTAATTTTATTTCTTTATTTATTTCCTTTCTGTTGCCCTTGTTTTTTAAATTGTTGTAGTTATTATTGTTGTTGATGTTGTCGTTGTTGGATAGGACAGAGAGAAATGGAGAGAGGAGGGGAAGACAGAGAGGGAGAGAGAAAGAGAGACACCTGCAGACCTGTTTCACCGCTTGTGAAGGGACACCCTTGCAGGTGGGGAGCCGGGGTCTTAAACTGGGATCCTTTCGCCGGTCCTTGCACTTTGTACCACATGCGCTTAACCCACTACGCTACCACCCGACTCCCAGGTTTCTTTATTTATTTAAACCAGAGTACTGCATAGCTCTGGCTTATGGTGTTGCTGGTAATGGAACCTGGGAACCAGGGACTGAACTGGGAACCTCAAGTACACAAGTCCTGAACTCTAACAGCTAGCTGTTAGAACAGGTCACTCGTTTTTATTAGCCATAGAAAGCACAGGTTTCTGTGCCAAAATGCATCTAAAAGTGATTATTTCCTAAGGTCCACAAAAGGAGGGCCAACTTCTTAATGTGGGCATTAGAAGGGAGGCAAATCTCCCTACAGTGCTGTGTCCCTGTAAGTCTAGCCCCACTGCCTGCCTTCTTCTCCATGATACGCTACCAGGAAGCCACCTCATTCAACACTGCCTGTCTCTGTCTTCTGGTTGAGCTGACTGCCCAGACTCTGAGCAGAGTAACCACTAGCCTTTGAACCTGCCAAGAAGGATGAGAAGGCTACTCACTGCTGGGTCTTGAGTCAGACCCCAGTATATCTGTCTGTAACTGAAGCCAAGGCAGGAGAGTCTGGAATCACCCTTTTCAATGTCTTTTTTTTTTATTTTTATTTTTGCTTAACTCCATTTTCTGGTTTTTCCCCCTACAATGGATGTTTAACATTTCTATTTCATTCACAAAGCAGTAGCCTCAAAAGGAAGCCCTCACCAAGCACCATAATTGTGGGAGAGAAAGAGGAAGAGAGAGAAAGAGAGAGAGAGAGGGAGAGAGAATCAGAAATGAGAACTTTCTTAGCAGCACAATTTGTAATAGCCAAAACCTGGAAGCAACCCAGGTGTCCAACAACAGATGAGTGGCTGAGCAAGTGGTCTATATACACAATGGAATACTACTCAGCTATAAAAAATGGTGACTTCACCGTTTTCAGACAATCTTGGATGGACCTTGAAAAATTCATGTTAAGTGAAATAAGTCAGAAACAGAAGGATGAATATGGGATGATCTCACTCTCAGGCAGAAGTTGAAAAACAAGACCAGAAGAGAAAACACAAGTAGAACCTGAACTGGAATTAGAGTATTGCACCCAAGTAAAAGACTCTGGGGTGGGTGGGGGGGAGAATACAGGTCCTTCAGAGGACCTAGTGGGGGTTATATTGTTATATGGAAAACTGAGAAATGTTATGCATGTACAAACTATTGTATTTATTGTCATAAAACTATTGTATTTAATGTAAAACATTAATTCCCCAATAAAGAAATTAAAAGAAAAAAGAAATGAGAACTTGAAGAGACTAGTAATTCTGGTCTAATACTACATCACTGAGTATCTTGGACAAATCCCTTAGCATTCCAGCTTCTGCTTGTCACCATTCAGATTAAGGGGAGGTAGGATGAGGACACCAACTCTAATATGTCCAGAGGCAACCAAGGTTGGTAACTGGTGGCTGATGAGAATGTCATACACATCTCCCAAGGTTGACCCCACCCCTCCACAGCCACAGGCGCTTGGTTTGAACCATCTATTGATGGATGTGAGTAAATTGGGAAGAAATGTTCATTGACTGACGCACAGCCATCATCTCAGAGATGGAGGAGGCTAGATAGAGAGGTGCTCTAAGAGGTTCCCATACTCCTCCAGGCTCTCAAACTAATCAAGGAGGATAGATTGGGAAGCCAGGGAGCAGAGACTGGACTCATCTCTCTCCTCCATATTTCTGATGAGGAAACTGAGACCTATACTGAGGAAGAGGGCTCTCAAGGCCATAGAGGGAGTAGGGGTGGGGGCCAGATGGTGGCTGGTAGACCAGATGGCTCATTCCCACTGCTGTGTATGCTTAGCAATGTGAAGAATAGTAGTTGGAAGCCCTATCTCCACCAGAGTAACAATAAAGAAGGTTCAGGCCCTGGCTGCATTTTTCCCAGGCTGTCTCAGACAAAGGGCCAGCCTGGCCTTGCCCTGTTATCTCTCCCTCTTAATCAGTGGTGCTCAGGTTTTCTACCATGGTTTATCTACAATAGCCTCTGCAGCCGCTCAGCAGGAAAACTACATCAAGGTCCCAGAGTGCACATGAAGGCCAGGATGAGAGAAAGTCTGGTACTTCCAGGAATCCCCTTCTCTGCACACAGTGTGGGGGAGGGGAAGAGCAGGCAGACAGGCCTCGAATTCCAGCTATGTCTCAGGCTCTAGTAAGATATTTAGCATTGGGTCTGTGGATAGCTCACTTGGATAGTGTACCTGACCACCCAGGCTTGAGGCTGGTCCCCACCACACTGAGAAGGAAGCTTCGGCACTGTAACTTTCTGTCTCTATCTGGAGAAAAAAAAAGTGTCTGCACAAGGATCCAGGTTTGAGCCCCCAGCTCCCCACCCATAGGAGGAATGCTTCACAAGCAGCAAAGCAGGTCTGCAGATGTCTATCTTTCTCTTTCCCTCTCTACCTCCCCCTCTTCTCTCAATTTCTCTCTGTCATAGCCAATAAAAAAATGGAAAAAATGGCTGCCAGGAGTAGTGGTTTCGTAATGCCAGCACCAAGCCCCAGGGATAACCCTGGAGGAAAAAGAAAAGTCAGCTCAGAGCAGTGAAACCTTAGTAACAGAAAAATGATTTGGTCTTTTGGGTCTCACTGTTCTGATGTATGAACAGGAGTGTGGGCTGGGAAAGTGGTCAGTGGCAGAGCACCTGCCTTGCATGTATGAGGCCCTGTGTTCAATCCCCAGCAGCTCAGAAGTACAACATAGACAAAACAGGGAATTCCATGAATGATGAAGCAGTGCTCTGCACTCATTCTCTCACTACTGCATTCTCTCCTAACAAAATTAAGGGGCTGGCAGATGGCTCAGTGCAGTGCCTACGTCATCAAGCTCAGGGACCCAAGTTTGAGCCCTACTACAATGTGGGAGCACCTGCAGAGGTGAAGGTTCACATGCAGTGGAGTGGAGTGGTGCTCCAGTGTCTCCCCTGTCTCTCTCTTCTGTAAAGGAAAGGTTAAAAAAAATATCCATCAGGAACAATGGAGGTTCAGACCCCACCTGCAGTGAGGGCAGCTTCACAAATGGTGAAGCAGTGCTGCAGGTATCTCTCTTTCTATCTCCCCCTCCCTTCTCAATTTCTCTCTGTGTCTATCTTAAATAAATAAAATATCTTAAAAACAAATGGTAGAGTCATGAGGCCCCAGTGATAACCCTGGTGGCAAAATTAAATTAATTTATTTTTAATGCAGATCAGGGCAGTGGCTCAGCAGTAGAGCACAGGCATGAAACTCTGGCACTGAGTAAAACACACCACTTGACTAGCAAGGTCACCGGATTGTGTCTGTAGTACCGTTATCCCTGGGTTTGGAACCCAGCTATGTTTGCCTTCCTGATGCTTCAGGTGTGGCACTGGCTAGTGAAGAATTTAAGGTTCATTCTCAACCTAGATACTGGTCTGAGTATGCCTCTGGTGCCCACCAACAGTGGCTAGTCTTCTTCCCTCCAATTCAATTTCCTAGTCTCTAGAGGAAAACTGGTTCTCCTTCTTGCACCCAAGCCTCTACGGACAGTGTAAACTATGCCACTGTTTTCTTTTCCTGTTAGCACGTGCATAGGATCAAATCCTCCTGAGATCAGAGGACACCAGTCATTAACCCGGTAGTGGGTATATCTGGAAACTAATGGCACATCTAAATGGGGTAATTTGATTAGAGGGTCCTAACCATGCTATTAACACATATATACACAAAATGGCAAGTTCCCTGCAGAGGGAAATCTTCATAAGTGGGGACTGGGGAAGTAATACTGCAGGTGTTTCTCTCTCTCTCTCTTTAAAGATTTGACTCATTTATTCATGAAAATTATAGAAGAGAAAGAACCAAACATCACACTGGTACATGTGCTGCCAGGTATTGAACTCAGGACCTCATGCTTGAGAGTCCAATGCCTTATCCACTGCGCCACCTCCCGAACCACTCTCTGCCCCTCTCTACCTTTTCCCTGTCTTTTTCTCTTTGTCTGTACTCAATAAAAAAAATAAATAAATGCATAAATAAAATGGACTAAAAAATGGAAAATGTAGCAACTCAGGCAAGGGGCAGTTACTGCAAGCAGGCAGAACTACCCCCTAGGTCTCCAAGGAGCTAGGCAGATGCAGGCAGTTGGAGCAGAGAGAGTGACTGTGTGGTGAGGTCTTCCTAAAGGAACTGGGGCCATCAGAGGTGGGATGCTGCCTGTCCAGGCTGCCTCTTTCTCTCCTGTGGGCACTTCCAAACCAGAAGTGAGAGTCCGTTGGTGCGGTCCACATAGGCAGTCTCCCTGGATACAGCACAAGGTGGAGAGTGAGTCTTATAGGTGGGCAGCACTCTGGGCCTCAGGGAAAGGAAGCTATTGACTCAAGTGAGGTCTTTTCCTAGCTTGCCCTCTAGTACAGGTTCTGCTCTTTATGCCAAACTTCTGGTCAGCACCTAGAAGGGCTAGACCAAAGGAGGGACTCTTCAACCTCGTCTTGAGAGTCACTGGTCTTCCTAATTAATCAAGAGTCAGGGGGGCAGACGGTGGCACAGCTGGTTAAGCACACACACACATGCTACAGTGCGTAAGGACCCAGGTTCAAGCTTCTGGTCCCCACCTGCACAGGGGAAGCTTCATGAGGAAATATGTTTCAAATTTCCCTCCTCCATTCTCTGAGCCTGCTCTGTGTTTGCAGGCTCCCCTCCCTCAGGGGCTACTTTGTATTTTATTATCGCTGCTGGTTAGAGAGACAGAGATTAATAGGCCAGCAAATGTATAATATTTAGGAGGCAAGGAAAACATCTTGGCCATTTTGATGGCCAACTTGATGGGCTTTCACAGTTGTCAGCCCTCTAGATTCTAGCACTGTTGGCCTGACAGTCAGAAGAGCCTTTCCCGGTCCTCTTCTCTGTCTGAGGAGTCACTAACATGAAGCATTTCATTATGATGATTTGCTCTGGGAGCTGAAAACTCTCAACGGGCTTATTCATAGTAATGGAAGGAAGAGTGGTGTCCTAATTGGAGGAGGGTGTGTGTGGGTGTGGCAAACGCTGTGACTGACATGTCCAGACCTGGAGAGCCTGAACCACTGACAAGGCAGCTGGACATAGTAACAGCATCCTGTTGGCAGTAGCGCACCTGGTTGAGCGCACATATTACAGTGCAGAGAACTCAATTTCAAACCCTCAGTCCCCACCTGCAAGAGGGAAGCCTCACAAGGGGTGCAGCAGTGGTGCTGCAGGTGTCCTTTTTTCTCTCCCTCTCTATTTCCCCCTTCCCTTCAACTTCTCTCAGTTAAAGAGAATACGAAGAAGAAGATGATGAAGAGTCAGCTGGTGACTATGCGCAAGGACCTGGGTTTGAGCCCTCACTTCCCACCTGCAGGGGGGACACTTCACAAGCAGTGAAACAGGTCTGCAAGTATCTTTCTCTCTCCCTCTCCATCCTCTCTATCTCCCACATCTCCTTCAATTTCTCTCTGTTGCTATCCAATAAGATGGGGATGGGCAATGGCCGCTGGGAGCGGTCTGGAGGCAAAAAAAGAGGAAGAAAGAGAAGAAGGAGGGGGAAGAGGAGGAGGAGAAGAAGAAGGAGATGTTGATGGTGGGGCCATTGTCACATTTCTGGCTTTCATTCCCCACTTCCCCTTCCCCTCTACTGTCACTTCTGGAATGCTTACTGTACCATTCCACTCAACTCTTGCAACAGTCCTAGAACGTAGTTTAGTATTATATATATTTTTCTTTTTAAAATTTTTTCTTTTATTTGATAAGACAAAGAGCAGTTGATTGGGGAGGAGGAGGGGGAGGGGGAGAGAGACACCTGCAGCACAGTTTCACTGCTTGTGAAGCTTCACCCCTACAGGTGGGGACTGGGATCTTGAACCCTGATCTTTGCATCCTTGCACATGGTGACATGTGCATTCAACAGGATGTGCCACCACCCAGCCCCCACTTGTATTTTAAAATTATGATTCTTAAATGTACATATTATGTCTATGATTTTATCAACATATGCTTTATGTCACTCCCTTGGGAATGGGTGAAGTGACAAAGACATTAAGGAACTATTAGCTTTCTGAGATTCCTCAGCTTTTTGATTTCTCCCCTGAGAGCCACATTGCCTCTCAGCCAGAAGGTGCTAGATTGCTCCCGAGTGTTCACTTGTCTGCAATTCATTATTTCAAAAAACAAGGCCTAATGGGACTTCTATGTTGCATTCTTTTCCCTCTCCATGACCGAAAGCAGGAGGGCAGCTGCTTAGCATTTGAGGCATGCGCCTGGCTTAGTTGGGCTCTCTGAGCAAAATAAGTACTAACATGGAAGGATCCAAAGAATTTCTCCCTCTGTGGCTGGCTTGCCCACAGCTCTGAGGGTGGCTCAGAAGAGCTCACTTACATTTGGGGCAGCCAGAAAAGAATGTCCTAACTATTTACTTATTTATTTTAATCTTTTTATTTATTTATTACTGGGTAGAAATAGAGAGAACTTGAGAGGGGAGGGAGGTGAGAAAGATAGACACCTGCAGACCTACTGCACCACCTGTGAAGCGATTCCCCTGCAGGTGGGGAGCCGGGGGCTCGAATTGGTATCCTCACTCCGGTCCTTGCGCTTTGCTTAACCCTCTGAGCTACCACCCGACTCCTCCTACTCTTTAACCCTCTGGGAATATGGACCCAAGGTCATTGTGGGATGCAGACAGTGGAAGGTCTGGCTTCTGTAATTGCTTCCCAGCTGAACATGGTGTGTATGTCTTGTCTTGTCTTTCTTTTTCCATATTGTGATCACCAGGGCTTTGCTGCTCTGGGTCAAACTATCTCAGAGAGAGAGAGTGAGAGAGAGAGAATAGACACCAAACTCTGATGCCTCCTGCAATACAGTGTGGGCTGGGCTCAAACTTGGGTCTTAGGAGCAAAAGAGGTGCACTACCCATAGAAGCTATTTTGCAAGCCCTGCTCTGCCCTTTTATTACAGTGGCAGAAACTCCAGCTCTGAGAGGATAAGAGGTTTGCCCTCTTCAGAGTCAAGTAAGAAAACTAGGCTCTCAAGTTTGAGGAAAAGACTACATTTTGACAAACAGATATGTTTGTCTGCATGACTCCACTGCTCACAGTGACACTTTTTGGGGGGAGCGGGGGGTTGAAAGACAGAGGAAGAAAGAGGCAGAGAGAGAGAGATAAACAGAAAAGGAGGGATACGGCAGCACCAATCCATCTTTCATGAAACTACCCCACACACAGAGGCACTCTCAGATGATGATCTAGGACTCAAGCCTAGGTCCTCATGCATGATATCCTGTGCACTCTACTGGGTGAGCCACCTGCTGTCCCCCCCCCCCCGCCATAAGTATGTTTTCTGCTACTCCTTTAAAAAAAGTATGTGGCATCCGGGTCTCACAATCATCATGTCACTGCTCCTATTCACTACTTCATTCAGTTAGAGAGACAGAAAGGGAGAACGCAGTACCAGAGCTTCCTCTGGTAACACAGCACCTCCTTTGTGGTGCTGGGGCTTGAACCTGAGCCACATGCATGACAAGGCATACTCACTCACCTGTAAACTATCTCTTCAGTCCTAAAATTGTTTTGAAACAGTCTCTCTAGATAGCTCCTAAAGTTTGCTCATAGGGCAGCTGATTATGCTTATGCAGATTGACTCTCAGGCCTGGTGCTCCAAGATCCCAGGTTCAGTCCCCAGCACCACCATAAACCAGAGCTGAGCAGTGCTATGGTAAAATAATAATAATATAAAAATAACTTTGATGTCAGAGACAGAGAGGGAGAGAAACAGAGAAAGGGGGAGACACCACAGAACCCCCCTCGCTGCTCATGAAACTTGCCCTGTGCCTGGTGCTCTCATGTGGTGGCTGGGAGCTCGAACCCAGATCTTTGCAGATGGTAAATTAGCACTCTACCAGGTGAGCTATCTCCCAGTCACACCTCATTTTCTGGTAACAAATGGCTCTGCCCACAGTTCTTAACTTAGCAGTCAGGTGTGTGTGTGTTGCCAGGTCTCGTCAGTGCATGGTTCTACCACTCCTAGACTGACTTCTTTGTTCTTTTTATTTCATAGAGAAGAGAGCTCTCAGCACATCTCTGTCATCTGTAGAGCTCCCCCTCATCCCCCAGAGCCATGATGCTCCCATGTGGTGCCAGGGCTCAAAACCTGGGACTTGCACATGGTAAGGCAAACGATCTACAGGTGAACTGTTTACTGGCCACAGAATACGATCATATCCAAATCATTTCTCCCCCTTGCCCACACCAGTGAGACCTTGGGTAGGCACCCTATCCAAGAGCAGCCCACCAAAGGCTTCCCACTAGCTTCTGTGGGGTCTGAGATGAATAATGGCAATAATAAAAAAAAAAGAGATGTGAAAGGGGTCGGGTGGTGGTGCAGTGGGTTAAGCGCACGTGGCACAAAGCGCAAGGACCTGCGGAAGGATCCCGGTTAGAGCCCCCGGCTCCCCATCTGCAGGGGAGTCACTTCACAGGCAGTGAAGCAGGTCTGTAGGTGTCTATCTCTCTCTTCCCCTCTCTGTCTTCCCCTCCTCTCTCCATTTCTCTCTGTCCTATCCAACAACAAACAACATCAACAATGGCAATAATAATAACCACGACGCTACAACAACAAGGGCAACAAAAGGGAAAAATGGCCTCCAGGAGCGGTGGATTCATGGTGCTGGCACCGAGCCCAGCAATAACCCTGGAGGAAAAAAAAAAAGAGAGATGTGAAACTGAGTTGAAGTCAACCATGCTGTGGTTCTCTAACAGACTGCACACATGATTTTTAACTCAAGTCTGGCTGGCTCCAAAGCCAGTCTTCTTTCTTTCTCTCAATAATATTGCCTATTTATTTATTTATTTTGTATAGAGACAGAGAAAAAAAATTTTATATTTATTCCTTTTTGTTGCCCTTGTTGTTTTATTGTTGTAGTTATTGTAGTTGGGTAGGACAGAGAGAAATGGAGAGAGGAGGGGAAGAGAAAGACAGACACCTGAAGACCTGCTTCACCACCTGTGAAGGGACTCCTCTGCAGGTGGGGAGCCGGGGGCTCGAACCGGGATCCTTCCAAGGGTCCTTGCGCTTTGCAACACGTGTGCTTAACCCACTGCACTACTGCTGGACTCCCAAGACAGAGAAAAATTTAGAGGAAAGGAGAAGATAGAGAAGGAGACAGAAAGAGAGAGACACCTGCAGCACTGTTTCATGGTTCATGAAGTTTCCCTCTGAAGGTGGGGACCGGAGACTTAAACCTTGGTCCTTGTGCACTGACATGTGTGTTCTCAACCAGATGCACCAGGTAGTCAGCCCTGAGAGCGTTCTTTCCATTTCTGCCTCTGAAATGGAAAGCCAGCTGGAGCTAGCTCTTCTGCTAGAGTTGGGCTACAACCCTAACTGAAGTAGTGCCTTAGTTTTTCTTTTGATTGGCACCAGGAGCGCTCACAACAGATTGTTGTCATTAATCTTGATTTTGGCGATGGCACACCTGTCAACAACAAAGGCTGGTGCAGCTCAGCAAGCTGGCATCCTGAGTCTGACAGCATGCCATGTCCAAGCACAAAACATGGTGTAGGAACAAGAGCAGTCCCTGATGGCTTGAGTCTCTCTTGAATGTGAATGAGAATATTACTGATAAAAAATGCTTAACAGCCTGAGGGGAAAACCCTCCTTCCATTAAGAAATGCTTCCTGGCAGTAGTACAGCGGGTTAAGCGCAGGTGGCGCAAAGCTCAAGGACTGGCGTAAGGATTTCAGTTCGAGCCCCTGGCTCCCCACCTGCAGGGGAGTCACTTCACAGATGGTAAAGCAGGTCTGCTGGTGTCTTTCTTTCTCTCCCCCTCTCTGTCTTCCCCTCCTCTCTCCATTTCTCTCTGTCCTATCCAACAATGATGACATCAGTAACAACAACAATAATAACTACAAGAGCAACAAAAGGGAAAATAAATAAATGTTTCCTATACCTGGGTAAATGTGTGTGTGTGTGTGTGTGTGTGTGTATGTGTGTGTGATGTTCCGATGGCATGTGTGTGTGTGTGTGTGTGTGTGTGTGTGTGTGTGATGTTCTGATGGGAAGTGTGTGTATGTATGTGTGTGTGATGTTCCGATGGCGTGTGTGTGTGTGTGTGTGTGTGTGTGTGTGTGTGATGTTCTGATGGGAACTCTTCTCTGCTGTTTGAAGTTCCTTGGGCAATTTGATACAGAAACACATCCCAGATGTAACTGAACTCCAGCAATTAAATGATCTATGTCTTTGTTTCTTTTTTTTTCTTTTTTATTTAAGAAAGGATTAATTAACAAAACCATAGGGTAGGAGGGGTACAACCCCACACAATTCCCACCGCCCAATCTCCGTATCCCACCCCCTCCCCCGATAGCTTTCCCATTCTCTATCCCTCTGGGAGCATGAACCCAGGGTCATTGTGGGTTGCAGAAGGTAGAAGGTCTGGCTTCTGTAATTGCTTCCCCGCTGAACATGGGCGTTGACTGGTCGGTCCATACTCCCAGTCTGCCTCTCTCTTTCCCTAGTAGGGTGGGTCTCTGGGGAAGCTGAGCTCCAGGACACATTGGTGGGGTCTTCAATCCAGGGAAGTCTGGCTATGTCTTTGTTTCTAACTTCACTGTGGGCTTCTATGGCCCCGCTCTATTCAAATAGTGTCACGATGCTTTGAAAGCAACATGTTCTCTATTTCAATTTGGCAATCGCTGTATTTGTTCAGAGTGCCAATATCAGGCAGGTGCTAGAGATTCAGTAGAGAACTAACACCATCTCTTCCACAAAGGAGCTTTAATCTTTAAGTCCTCAGATGTTCTGCACTGCCAAAGGATGGATAAGAACCTTATTCTTTAGCTGCAGTTCATTTGAGCATCATCGCAATCCTGAGATAGGTGGAGTGGATCTCATGATTATGAAGCCATATTGTTAGTGCGAAGACTGGCAGGTGGTGGGTGGTGGTGGTGGTGGTGGTGGACGAGACAGCCCAAATGGTAGAGTGTAGGACTTGTAAGTCTGAGACTCCCAGTTCCATCCCTGGTGCCACCTGGGTTGGGGGTTGGTGCTCAGGTCTCTTATGTGAATCACTTTCTCTCTATGTCTCAGCAAAATAAATAAAATACACTCCTCCCCCCTTATTTGATAGGATAGAGAGAAATTGAGAGGTGAGATGGAGCAAGAAAGGGAGAAAGAAAGACACTTTTAGTCCTTGCTACACGTCTCGTGAGGCATTCCCTTCCTGCAGGTGGGAACCAGAAACTTGAGCCTATATTCTTGTGAATTATAATATGTGTATTCAACTAGGTGTGCCACCCTCCGGCCGCTGCTTTGTTTAATGAGAAGACTAGAGATGAGAGACATGCTTTACCCAAAACTCTGTATCTTCTTTTTCTCCTCCTTCTCCTCCTCCTCCTCTTCCTCCTCCTTCTTCTTTTCTTTCTCCTTCTCCTTCTTCTTTATTTATTTATAAAAAGGAAACACTGACAAAACCATAGGATAAGCACACAGACCAATGGAATAGAACTGAAAGCTCAGAACTAAACCGCCACACCTATGGACATCTAATCTTTGATAAAGGGGACCAAAATATTAAATGGAAGAAGGAGGCTCTCTTCAATAAATGGTGCCATGAAAACTGGGTTGAAACATGCAGAAGAATGAAACTGAACCACCTTATCTCACCAGAAACAAAAATCAACTCCAAATGGATCAAGGACATGGATGTTAGACCAGAAACTATCAAAGACTTAGAGGAAAACATTGGTGGAACACTTTCCCACCTACACCTCAAGGACATCTTTGATGAAACAAATCCAATTGCAAGCAAGTCTAAAGCAGAAACAAATCAATGGGACTACATCAAATTGAAAAGCTTCTGCACAGCCAAAAAAACTACCACACAAACAAAGAGACCCCTCACAGAATGGGAGAAGATCTTCACATGCCATACATCAGACAAGAGACTAATAAAATATACAAAGAGCTTAGCAAACTTAGCAACAAAAAAGCAAATGACCCCATCCAAAAATGGGCAGAGGATATGAACAGAACATTCACTACAGAGGAGATCCAAAAGGCTAACAAACACATGAAAAATCGCTCCAGGTTGCTGATTGTCAGAGAAATGCAAATAAAGACAACATTGAGATACCACCTCACCCCTGTGAGAATGGCATACATTAAAAAGGACAGCAGCAACAAATGCTGGAGAGGCTGTGGGAACAGAGGAACCCTTCCGCACTACTGGTGGGAATGTAAACTGGTCTAGCCTCTGTGGAGAGCAGTCTGGAGAATTCTCACAAGGCTAGACATGGACCCTCCATATGACCCACCAATCCTTCTCCTAGGTATATGACCCAGTAATTCCTCTCCTATGGATATACTCCCAGGACTCTTTAAAGCGCAACCAAAAAGATATGTTTACACCTATGTTCATAGCAGCAAAATTTGTAATAGCTAAAACCCAGAAGCAACCCAAGTGCACAACAACAGATGAGTGGCTGAGAAAGCTGTGGTATATATACACAATGGAATACTATGCAGCTATTAAGAACAATGAACCCACTTTCTCTGACCCATCTTGGATGGAGCTAGAAGGAATTATGTTAAGTGAGCTAAGTCAGAAAGATAAAGATGAGAATGGGATGATCCCACTCATAAACAGAAGTTGAGAAAGAATAACAGAAAGGGAAACTCAAAGCAGAATTTGACTTAATTTGGAGTAGGGCACCAAAGTAAAAACCCTGGGTTAAAGGTGAAGGTGTATGTTCAGCTTCATGGAGTAGGTGGGGGTGGGGTGGGGTGGTGGGAAGGTGGGATGGGACACAGTTTTTTGTTGGTGGGAATGGTGTTTATGTACACTCCTATTAATCTGTAGTCATATAAATCACTATTTAATTCATGTGAGAGCGGAAAAACTGATTGACTGTCTCAAACTTTATAATGCACAGACCATAGGCTGAGTCTGATATGTTGACTCTCTTAAAAGCTTAGAACAGGGAGAAAAGAAGCAACTGGTGGCACAGCTATATACAAATAATGTCAAAGGACATAAATTATGGTGATGTTGTGTCTGATACAGCAAATCCTAACAAAGGGATTTTTCAAAGTTAACCCAATTGCCAATAATATGATTATAGCAGTAACTATCTATTGCCTTCTTAAACCCTAAGACAACAGGAACCTCCTGTTTCCTCTATAGAGCCGATATTTCCCCGGTCCTGAAACCTCTAGAGTGGGGCTCACTTTCCTCCATGCTTCACTCTTCTCTTCTTTTTAAAATATTTATTTATTTATTTATAATTGGATAGAGACAGAGACAAATTGAAAGGGGAGTGGGAAAGAGAGAGGGAAAGAGACAGACACCTGCAGCCCTGCTTCACCAATTGTGAAGCATTCCCCCTGCAGGTGGGGACCAGGGGCTTGAACCTGGGTCATTGTGCACTGCAATGTGTACTCTTAACTAGGTGCTCCACCACCTGGCCCCTTTCTTTTCTTTTTTTTTAAATATTTATTTTCCCTTTTGTTGCCCTTGTTTTTTTTTATTGTTGTTGTAGTTATTATTGTTGTTGTTGTTCATGTCATCATTGTTAGACAGGACAGAGAGAAATGGAGAGAGGAGGGGAAGATGGGGAGAGAAAGACAGACACCTGCAAACCTGCTTCACCACCTGTGAAGCGACTCCCCTGCAGGTGGGGAACGGGGGCTCAAACCAGGATCCTTCTGCAGGTCCTTGAGCTTCACGCCATGTGCACTTAACCCACTGCGCTACCACCCGACTCCCCTTCTTTTCTTTTTTTACCAGAGCACTGCACTTCTCTGGCTTATGGTGGTGCAAGAGATTGAACCTGGGAGCTCAGAGCCTCAGGCATGAAAGTCTTCTGCAGAACCATTATGCTGTCTCGTCCCACGAAAACTCTGTAATCTAAGACTCAAGTCTAATTAATGTGTGTATGGGGGGGTTCTCTCACAGACTTAAGATGGTTCTTCAATCCTATTTTAGACTTGGCTTTATTGTTAAGCCTATATACAATATATAATAATAATATTGTTGTTATTATTATTATACCTTCAGGGTTATCGATGAGGGTCTGGGCTAGCACTACGAATTCACTGCTCCTGGTGGCCATTTTTTTTCCATTGGCTAGGACAGAGAGAAATCGAGAGGGGAGGGGGAAGATAAGGAGAGAAGGGGCTGAGTGGTAAAGCAGTAAGGACCCCCTTCAGACACATGCCAGTCCTGTGCTCTACTGCTGAGCTCTTTCCCTGGTCCATAAGACCTGACATTTCTTGAAGAGGCACTGTGTTCTGCTTGCAGTTCCCCAGAATAAGTCTCAGTCCAAGGGCCAAGTCTGCTGCCACCTCTTTTTGGAAATAAATTTCATTGGCACATGGTCACATTCACTCATTTATGTCTTATCTCTGGCTGCTTTTGTGCTCAAACAGCAGGACTGAGTAGTTGTCATAGCAACACATGGCCCATAAAGCCTAAAATACCGTCTCCAGCCTTTGATAGAAAAAGTCTGCTGAGAGGCCCAGTCCACAATAGAGGCTTCTCATTGATTACTATTTTTGGCTGAGGCATGGGGCAGCCTGAGACAGGGGTCAGAGTTCAACTTCATGCTGGCAAAGATCATGGTTCCTGGAATTCTACCTTTCCTGGGTCTTTCTTCCTTTTGCTTGACTTTAGCTATTGTCTTGGGCCTCCCACTTCTTTGGCCTGTGACTGCATCTCCAAATGAGGAAAGGATGTGCATAAACAAGGATTTGATTTACCGGGAAGCCGCACTCATGAATTCCACCCTATATCCATAGCACATTCCAGTGGTGGCATGTAACCTCTGACTAACTACCCAAGAGCACGCTTGGTCCAGAGGTCAAGAGGACTCTCTGTACCTCCCCAACTGTGCCTGGATTTTAAACTCTCATTACTTCTTGCTTTGCAATTCCAGGGCAAGGCCATGGAACTCTGAAGATTTTAATGGTCACACAAAGCAGATTTTTCTGCCCTCTGTGATGCCCTCGTGGCATTTTGATCCCATCAGCCAGAGCTTTCTGGGCACCCTCTGTACGGTCTCCTGTGCTTGCTTTCTCTTCTTCACAATCAATTCCTCAATAAATAACTACATCTTCAAATAAAAAATAAAATTCAGGGGTTGGGCAGTATTAAGTGCACATGGCACCAAGCGCAAGGACAGGCATAAAGATCCTGGTTGAAGGCCCCGGCTCCCCACCTGCAGGGGAGTCACTTCACAAGTGGTGAAGCAGGTCTGCATCTTTCTCTCCCTCTCCCTGTCTTCCCCATCTCTCTCCATTTCTCTCTGTCCTATCCAACAATGACAGCAATAACAACAACAGTAATAACAATTATAAACAACAAGGGCAACAAAAGGGGGGGGGGGAATGGCCTTCAGGAGCAGTGGATTTGTAGTGCAGGTACCAAGCCCCAGCAGTATTCCTGGAGGTAAAAAGAAAGAAAGAAAAATAAATAAAAAATAAAATTCATTTTTTAACTGTTATGGGGGAGACAATGAAATCAAAGATAAAAATAGATGAAAGCTCATGAATGGAGAAATAATTCTATGTCTCTAGTGGTTGTAATCAGAATGTGTTTGTTTGCTCCAGGTTCTAACACATGCAATTTTACTGCTTTCAGGACACTTTTTTATTCTGACAGGGAGACAGAGAGAAGGAAGACAAGACAGCATCAGACCATCTCCTGGTGCAGTGGCACCATGACCACGCCCCAACCTGTGCTGTGCACGCATGATGATACAAATGCCCTGCCGAGTGTGCTGTCTTTCTAATCCCTCATCAGAATCACTCAAGGAGAGTGAGTATGTGTGTGGTGGAACCTAAGAGCATCCATGATGATAATAGTTTCTTCCAGGTGATCCCAGTGCTTCGCTGGGTTAGGAACCAGCATATGAGGCCACATACGAGTCCAGCCCCCAGTTTCTCTTGGTGAAATAGCAGCATTCAAAATTTTCTCCCTACAATAAAAAGGAACTGAAAGTTCTGTAGTCTCTAGAGTTGACTACCCAGGTGAAATTTCAGTTCCGCTTTAGAAAGAACAAAGGCACCTAATGTGTGAGACTGCCCAGGGATATATGAGTACTTTCCACTCACTGGTGCAGCCCAGAGGCAGGAGAGGAGTGGGCAGCCTGGCCTAGAGGGTGACCCAAGAGAACAGATCCACAGGGAAAAACTCTTCTGATGTCTGTGAACTTGGTCATGATGCCCACATCCACCAGAGGACTCTTCCTTCCTGACACCTGACTATGACTTTGGGCTTATGGACTTGGGAAACTGTCCAGTCACCCACCGGAAGAAGTGTGTTCCTAGGATACCAGCAAGACAGACACACATACACACACACACACACACACACACACACACACATGGAGAGAGACCACCTCACACACCTATAAGAATGACTTATATCAAAAAGAACAAGTATTGGAGAAGGTGTGGAGAAAAAAGAACTCTTGTACTACTAGTAGAAATGGAAGCTGGTGCAACAATTAGGAAGACAGCATGGATTTTCCTTCAGAAGCTAAACAGTACTACCGTATGAGCCAGCAATCCCACTTCAGGGTATCTATTCAATGAACATGAAAACTTTAATACAGTTAAAGCTCCATCCACCACAATGCTTATTTGTGACATTATTTATAGTATAAAATATGGAAATAATGGAAATGTCCATTGGTTGGCACACTGTTCAGCTACTTAAAGATAAAAATGGCCACTTGCAGCAAAATGGAAGCTTGAAGGGATTTCACAAAGCAAAGTAAGTCAGAAGGATATGGGGCCAGATCCTGGCACACCCAATACAGCACATACATTACCATGAACAGAGGCCTGGGTTCAAGGCCCTGACTCCACTGCAGTGAAGCAGTTTTGCAGGTAGACGTCTCTTTCTCCCCCAACCCGTCTCCCCTCCCATCTCAGTTTCTCTCAGTCTCTATCCAATAAATAAATTACAAAAAAGGGCAAGCATGTGTAATTTTACTTATATGTGCAATCTAAGGATATAAAGTTGATAAGCAGACAAAATAAATATTAAAATTAGAGGTCCAGGTGATAGTTCACCTGGTAGAGCATACTTAAAAAAATTTTTCCCCTTTTGTCGTCTTTGTTGTTTTATTGTTGTTGTAGTTATTATTGTTATTGATGTTGTCATTGTTAGATAGGACCGAGAGAAATGGAGAGAGGAGGGGAAGACAGAGGGGGAGAGAAAGATAGACACCCGCAGACCTGCTTCACCGCCTGTGAAGCGACTCCTCTGCAGGTGAGGAGCCAGGGCCTCCAACCGGGATCCGTAAGCCAGTCCTTGTGCTTTGCACCATGTGTGCTTAACCCACTGCGCTACCGCCCCACCCCCAGAACAAACATTTTATCAAATACAAGGGCTCTAAAACCCAAATCCATCAGGAGTCAGGACCCAGAGAGAGAAGAGGAAAAAAGGAAGGACATTCAGAAGTAGTAATAAGTAGTAACAGGTATAGGTGAAAAGAGAAGGCAGGACCATACAATATATATATATCAGTCAATCCGTATCTGTGACCTTGGGAGAACTACTGAAGTTTCCAATGGAGGGGAGGGGGATACAGAACTCTGGTGGTGAAAATTGTATGGAAATTTACCCCTGTTACATTCAGATTTTGTAAGCCAATATTAAATCACTAATAATAAAGAAATATTAAAAGGAAATAAAAATAGATCAGTGAACATTGACAATAGAATATCTCCTGAGGGAAAAACAGTAAGGATGTGGGAGAAAAGGTAGACAGGAGAGATTATATATATATATATATATATATATATATGAAATATATTAAATAAATAAAAGCTCTAAAGCTTTCATAGGAAATAATATTTCCCTTAGGATTTATATTTACTCTTAGGTTTTTTTCCCCCATTTTATTGGAAGATTAATGGTTTACAGTACAGTCACTGGCTCATGGGTAGCATTCCGCATTCCATGTGGTGAGTGTCTACAAAACATTCTCACCCCCAGCTTAGGACCCCAAACCCCCCTCCAGGCTCCTTGTTTCCACTCCCTCCCCAGAGCCATTTGCTTTGATGCAGTATACCACCTACAGTCCAAGTTTTTCTTTGTGTCTTTCTTTTCAGTTCCTGTCTCTCAAGTTCTGCCTACAAGTGAAGTCATGGGGATTCACTCCTCTCTTCCTAACTCATCCCACTCAACACAATTCCCTCAAGTTCCATTCAAAGTGAGGCAAAGATGGGGATTTTTCTGGTCTACTTGCTCTCAATGTGGGTCAACATACTGGCACTGGAGGAAGATGGGTCCTGCAATGAGTGCAACCTAGAATGTTCCTAGCTATGACCACAGATTGTGAGCTCAGACTTACAGGGATGCAGAAGTTACACAGGCTCCTGTGCTGAAGATGGGCCCCAGATCAGATCGATGGGGTTTACAGTTAATGGTATTTATATACTTTTCCCATATTTGAGAGCTACTCTCTTCCCTGATCCAGCTTTCTAGTCCTATTTGTAACTCTGACACCATCTCCCCAGACAATACCTTTAGCCCACCTGCATGTTAGCTGTCAGGCTCAGGCAAAAATTAGTAAAGTCATGAGTCCTTTGGAATACACCTAAAATAGACCTACTAGCTTTTTTCCCAACATGACCCTAAATCTCATCTGCTATACTCTTACCTTTAGGTTCCTGATTATCAAACAATTTGTTCTGCTTTGTATCTTAATGCTTTTTCAGCCACCAAGTTGCAGATGCTACCATGATGCCAACCTGACTTCCCTGGACAGATATCCTCACCAGTGTACCTTGGAACCTCAGCTCTCCAGAACCCTGCTCCACTAGGGAAAGACAGAAACAGTCTGAGTGCATGGATCGACCTGCTAATGCCCATGTCCAGCAGAGAAGCAATTACAGAAACCAGACCTTCCACCTTCTGCAGCCCATAATGATCCTGGGCTTATGCTCCCAGAGGTATAAAGAATAGGAAAGCTCCCAATGGTGGGGTTGGGAAACAGAACTCTAGTGGTAGGAATTGTGTGGAATTGTACCCCTCTTATCTCACAGTCAATCTTTATTAAATCAATAAAAAAGAAGAAGAAAAGAAGGAGGAGGAGAAGAAGGAGAAGGAGGAGGAGGAGAAGGAGGAGGAAAAGAAGAAGAGGAGGAGGAGGAGGAGTTATTTTGCTCTCCCCGGTCAACTAGGAATATCAAAGAAGATCACCTGGGACCGCAACAAGACAGGACTAGAACTACTTTGGAGCCCACCAAATCACCGGTGAGCGCAAACATGTGTGACTCAGGGACAGAATCAAGTCCTAAGAAGAGATTGCTGAGGGCTAAAGCTGAGCGCTGGTAACAGCTCATAGTTTGCCGGTTGTGGCGCCACCTCCGATCTCTTTTACCAACAAAAAGACTGCTGAAGAGGAGAGTACTCTCCTAAGGCTCACCAAAAGCAACTGTGAATCTCCCTTGCTACTGCCTCTCAGAGGCTGAAGCAGCAGCAGGGAGGGCCCGTGCTGACATTAGGGGGCAGAGAACTGGCTGGGAAACTCAGGAGAAGATCTACACCCCAGTGGGCTACATCTACCAAGTTGCATGATGCCAACCTGACTTCCCTGGACAGATGACCTAACCAACGTGTCCTGGAACCCCACCTCTCCAGAGCTCTGTCCCACTAGGGAAAAACAGAAACCGGCTGGGGGTATGGATTGACCTGCCAACGCCCATGTCCAGTAGGGAAGCAATTACAGAAGCCAGAACTCCCACCTTCGGCACTCCATAATGATCCTGGGTCCATGCTCCCAGAGGGATAGAGAATAGGGAAGCTTCCAATAGAGGGGATGGGATATGGAACTCTGGTGGTGGGAATTGTGTTGAATTGTACCCCTTTTATCCTAAAGTCTGTCAATAATTTTTAAATCAATAAAAATATTAAAAATTAAAAAAAGAATTTCTGGTCTAATATTCAGGTCTTTGATCCATTCTGATCTGATTTTGGTGCACGGTATTAGGTGGTAGCCTAGTTTCACTTTTTTACATGTGGCTGTCTAGTTTTCCCAGTACCATTAGTTGAGGAAACCTTTGTTTCCCCCATTCAGTGGTTTTGCCTCCTTTGTCATATGTTAGGTGTGGGCTCCTAACTGGGCTCTCAATTCTGTTCCATTGATCCAAGTGTCCATTTCCATTCCAATACTACACTGTTTTAATTACTATTGCTTTATAAAGTAGTAAAAAGTAAGGTTGGGGGGCATGGTACATCTGTCTACTTGATTTTCCTTTTTTCTCAAAAGTGCTTTGGCAGTCTGTGGTTGGTTTTTGTTTGTTTTTGTAATTCCACATAAATGTTTAGACAGGTTGTTCAACTTCCTTAAAGAAGAACACTGGGTTACCATGATTGCTCTTAGTTTTAATAACTTATAGGAGTTGAGGTACACTCTGATTTTTTAAATTAATAAGTAAGTATAGGCAAAAAGAAAAAAACACTCACCTGAAGAATTCACTCTTTGCCATGCATACAACCTAGATTTGAGCTTCACCTCCACTGTGTTGGAGGAAGTTTTGATGCTGTGGTATCTTTCCCCCTTTCTCTATGTCTATCTCCATCTTTTTGGGGAAAAAAAGCTCATAGTGGTGAAAAATAAATAAAATTAATAAGCTAACTCTTAGAGAAGTTTCAGGTTCACAGCACAACCAAGAGGAAAAAGCAGTTTCTTATACCCTTGTCCTCACATAAGTACAACGTCCTCATAGCCCTCATCCCACACTAAGTGGAACATTTGTTCTATCGATGAATTTACACATTATGATCTGTCAAAGTCTAGTTTGCTTTAGGGATCATTATGGTTGCTGTACACTCTATGGATTTAGATAGCTGGATAGTGACCTGCACCTGCCACTGTAGTGTTGGGCAGAATATTGTCACCACCTTAAAAGTCCTCTGTTTTTGTCTACTTATTCCACCTCCCCCCTCAGATACTAACAACTGCTGGTCTTTATACTTTCTCCAGTTTTGCCTTTTCCAAAGTGTCATATAGGTAGAATTGTTCAGTGGGTTGCTTTTTCAGATTGGCGTATTTCACTCTGCAATAAATATTGTAGTATCTTCCATATCTTGCCATGGCTTAATAGCTCATTTCCTTCTGGTGTTGAGATATGTTTACTTACATATTTACTCACCTACTCATAATTGTTAGAACATGATTACTTCCAATTTCTGACAATTAGGAAGAAAGCTTCTGTAAACATTGTGTTCGAGTTTATGTGTAGGCATAAGTTTTCAGTTTTCTTGGGTAAATGCTACAGAGCAGGACTGTTGTATGTTTAGTTTTATAAGAAAAACGCCAAACTGTCTTTCAAAGTGGCTGTACCATTTTGCATTCTGCCAGCAATGAATGAAAGTTCCTATTGCTCCAGATCCTTGATAACATTTGGTGTTGTCTCATCTTTTGCCCATTTTTTAAAACTGGGTTGTTCATTTTCTTATTGTTCCATCTTAAGAGTCCTTCTCTATTTTGGAATGCCACCCTTTATCAGATGTGTCTTTGCAAATATTTTCTTCCAGTCTGTAGCTTGTCTTCTCACTCCCTTGGCAGTATCTTTTGCAGAACTGAATTTTTAAGGATATTTATGTATGTATGTATTTATTTATAAGGAAAATAGAGCCAGATCATCATTCTGGCACATGTATACAAAAAGCCTTTCATGCCTGAGGCACCAGAGGTCCCAGGTTCAATTCTCCACACCACTATAAGCAAGAACTGAGCATTGCTCTGGGAAAACAAAAACAAACAAACAAACAAAAAACTTACTTTAGGGTGGGAGTAGATAGCATAATGGTTATGTAAAGAAACTCTCATGCTAAGGCTCCAAAGTCCCAGGTTCAATCCCCCACACCACCATAAACCAGAGTTGAACAGTACTCTGGTAAAAATAATTTTTAAAAAGAAAGAAATTTAAAAAAAAATTAATATTTATTTATTTTCCATTTTGTTGCCCTTGTGTAACATTGTTGTGCTTATTGATGTGCTTATTGATGTCGTCGTTGTTGGATAGGACAGAGAGAAATGTAGAGAAGAGGGGAAGACAGAGAGGAGGAGAGAAAGAGAGACACCTGCAGACCTGCTTCACCGCCTGTGAAGCGACTCCCCTGCAGGTGGGGAGCCGGGGGCTCGCACCGGGATCCTTATGCTGGTCCTTGCGCTTTGCGCCATGTGCGCTTAACCCGCTGCGTCACCACCTGACTCCCAAGAAAGAAATTTTTAAAAATCAAACTCAAGACCTCATACTTACAAATAGAAAGTTCTACCAGTTCACCACCTCCAGGATTGCTCGACTATGTTTTTAATGATCCTGCCTTTGGTAGTAGGTTTAAAAAGTCATCTATATTTTTCCTTGTTTGCTTATTTTTTTACCAGAACACTGCTCAGCCCTAGCTTATGGGGGTTGGGAGAAGATTGAACCTGGGACCTCAGAACCTCAGGCATGAGAGTCTATTTGCTAACCATTATGCTTTCTCCCCCGCCCATCTTCTCTGTGTTATCTTTTAGAAGTTTTATAGTTCTGCACTTTACATTTAGGTCTATGACCCATTTTGAGTTCTTTTTTGTTATGTGCATAAGGTCTGTGCAGGGTTAATTTCTTTGCCTGTCAATATCATTATTCCTATGCCCTTTGCTGAAAAGATTATTTTTGCTCCATTCTATTATCTTTCCTCCTTTATCAAAAATCTTTTGTGGACTAACTATACAGGGGTCTATTTCTGAGCTCTCTGTTCTCTCCAGATGATCTCTTTGTGTTCTTCCATGAACACCACATTCTCTTGAATCTCTGTTAACATACCTAAGTGTAAGTCTTACAAAAACATATACATGACCTATATAAGAGAAATTATATGTTGTCTATGTGATGACCTAGCTTTATAGTTGTTTTGAAGTTAGATGGTTTTATTTCTTTTTTTTTTCCCTCCAGGGTTATTGCTGGGGCTTGGTGCCTGCACCATAATCCACTTCCTGAGGGCTATTTTTTTCCCTTTTGTTACCCTTGTTGTTTACTGTTGTTGTTGTTACTATTGTTGTTATTGCTGTCATTGTTGTTGGATAGGACAGAGAGAAATGGAGAGAGGAGGGGAAGACAGAGAGGGGCAGAGAAAGATAGACACCTGCAGACCTACTTCATTGCCTATGAAGCAACCCTCCTACAGGTGGGGAGCTGGGGGCTCGAACCGGGTTCCTTGGACCAGTCCTTGCACTTTGCACCATGTGTGCTTAACCCATTGAGCTACCACCCAGCCCTCAGATGGTTATAGTTCTTCTAATTTGTTGTTCTCCTTCAGTTCCAGGCTGGTTATTCTTTTTTTTTAATATTTATTTATTTCCTTTTGTTGTCTTTGTTGTTTTGTTGTTGTAGTTAATGATGTCATCGTTGTTGGATAGGGCAGAGAGAAATGGAGAGAGGAGGGGAAGACAGAGAGGGGGAGAGAAAGACAGACACCTGCAGACCAGCTTCACCGCCTATAAGCGACTCCCCTGCAGGTGGGGAGCCAGGGCTCGAACCGGGATCCTTCAGCCGGCCCTTGCTCTTTGTGCCATGAGCACCTAACCCGCTGCCCTACTGCCCGACTCCCGGCTTTTTAATTTCAAATTTCATTTGTTCATT
The DNA here is from genome assembly GCF_950295315.1 of Erinaceus europaeus. Classification (NCBI taxonomy): domain Eukaryota; kingdom Metazoa; phylum Chordata; class Mammalia; order Eulipotyphla; family Erinaceidae; genus Erinaceus; species Erinaceus europaeus. Next base: position 13,970,194 of record NC_080178.1, read on the forward strand.
GCTGGTTTATAAGAAAGTGGATGATTTGTATTTACCTTTTATGCTGCAAAGTTGCTAGTTTTAAGAATTTTTTTTTTACAGTTCTTGTATATTTCCTTCATAGGCAATCACATCATCCGCAGACCAAAGATGGGGTTTTTTTTTCTTTGTTTTTGTTTTGTTTTTTTGTCATGCCAGGGCTTCATGGCTCATAGTGAGCTTTCTCAGATAGAATGAGAAAGACCACACCACTGAAGCTTCCCCCAGAACCATGGGACTTGGGGGTTCTTTTGCCCATAGCAAAGCAGACTCCTTTCCAGAATAAGGTCTGTTACCTTGAGCCTCACTGTTTGTCTTTTTTTTCTTTCCTTCTTTCTTTCTTTCTTTCTTTCTTTCTTTCTTTCTTTCTTTCTTTCTATCTTCTTTTTCCTAGAGCACTGCTAAACTCCCGCTTCTGGTAGTGATGAGGATTGAACCTGAGACCTTTGGTACCTCAGGCATGAAAGTATTTTTGCATAGGCACTATCTATCTTCTTGGTCTCTTTTTTTCTTAAAGATGTATTTACAGAGGACCTAGTGGGGGTTGTATTGTTATGTGGAAAACTGAGAAAAATTATGCATGTACAAACTACTGTATTTACTGTTGAATGTAAAACATTAATCCCCCAATAAAGAAATTAAAAAAAAGAAAAAAGAAAGTAACCCCCCCCAAAAAATATATATATATTTACTCATTAATAAGAGAAAGAAAGGAAGAAGAGAACAGCAAGAGAACCAAAGCATCACTCTGGCATATGTAATGCCAGGGATCAAACTCTCAACTTCTTGCTTGAGAGTCCAACACTATATCTACTATGCCAACACTTGGATCACACTTACAGTTTTTTTTTTAAGATTTTCTCTTTTTTTAATATTTTATTTATTTATGAGAAAGATAGGAGAGAGAAAGAACCAGACATCACTCTGGCACATGTGCTGCCGGGGATCGAACTTGACACCTCATGCTTGAGAGTCCAAAGCTTTACCGCTGCGCCACCTCCCAGACCACAAAACAGTTTTATTTCCTCCTTCCCAATCTGAATATATTTTATTCTCTCTTTATCTTTTTCTCTAAAAGATTTATTTACTTATAGGGGCATACAAGGAAATAGCTTACCCAATAACACACACACTTAAAAAAATTATTAGTACGGGAGTCCGCAGTAGCGCAGCAGGTTAAACGCAGGTGGCGCAAAGCACAAGGACCGGCGTAAGGATCCCATTTGGAGCCCTTGTCTCCCCACCTGCAGGGGAGTCGCTTCACAGGCAGTGAAGCAGGTCTGTAGGTGTCTTTCTCTCCCCCTCTCTGTCTTCCCCTCCTCTTTCCATTTCTCTATGTCCTATCCAACAACAATGACATCAATAACAACAATAATAACTACAACAATAAAACAACAAGGGCAACAAAAAGGGAATAAATAAATATATTTTTTAAAAAATTTAGAAAATACTGTACAGCAAACCCTAACAAAAGGACTTTTCAAAGTTAACCCAATTACTAAACAATGTGATGATAACATTAACTATCGATTGTCTTTTTGAACCCTAAGACAGCAGGAACCTCACATCTCCACTATAGAGCCCCTATTTCCCCCAGTCCTGGAACCCTTGGATAGGGCCCACTTTCCCGTATGCCTCTCCCAATCCATATCAAATAATATTGCATCTGCCGATCACAACCTAACCAACACAACGATTGCCACCTCAACATGCTTCACTTCAGACTGTGTCCAGAGACTTCACGTGTGGAATGACAACCCTTCAACTTCATTACGCGGGTGAGACCTTTCCTTTCATAGTATTCTCTAATTTCATCTCAGGTGGTTCACTTTCTAACAAAGTCCCATAACCTAGATATACACCAGTTTCTGTGAGAGAGAGCATATGTTCACATGTATCCGTAAACTACTGCAAAATATATGCCTGAAAGCAGAAGTACACTACAGTTTGCAGTGAGTACCCCCCTAACATTTCCTCTCCACTATTCCAAGCTTTGGGTCCATGATCGCTCAACAATTTGTTTGGCTTTGTATGTTAACTCTCTTTTCAGCCACCAGGTACCAGATGTCACCAGGATGCCGGCCAGTATTCCCTAGACTGAAGACCCCACCAATATGTCCTGGAGCTCTGCTTCCCCAGAGACCCACCCTACTAGGGAAAGAGAGAGGCAGACTGGGAGTATGGACCGACCAGTCAACGCCTGTGTTCAGTGGGGAAGCAATTACAGAAGCCAGGCCTTCTACCTTCTGCAACCCACAATGACCCTGGGTCCATGCTCCCAGAGGGATAGAGAATGGGAAAGCTATCAGGGGAGGGGGTGGGATATGGAGATTGGGTGGTGGGAATTGTGTGGAACTGTACCCCTCCTACCCTATGGTTTTGTTAATTAATCCTTTCTTAAATAAATAATAAAAAAAAAACTTTAGAAAAGAAAAGAAAGTGTCCTGCTTAGCTATGGTTATCCTGGCAATTGAACCTGGGACTTCTGGGGCCTCAGGCCTGCAAGTTGACTGTACTACTACTTCCCTCACTAGTTATTCCCCATCCCTAGTACCAGTGCACTCCTCAACTCTGACTTATGGTGCTGCTGGAGATTTACCAGAACAAAACAGATTTAGCAGAACAGGTATTTTTCCCCAACCAAAAAATATATGGAAGGAGACACATCTCGTAGAACACATGGCACTCAGTAGGTGAAGGTGAAGTTGTGGTAACACTAGTTTCTCCTGAGAGCAGGGTCTTGTTAGGAAAGACTGAAGTCTCGTAAAACATTAATTCTCCAATGAAGAAATAAAAAAAAAAAACCGGGGAACAAATTATTTCAGGATTTCTGCAACAACAACAACAAAAAAGACTGAAGTCTCTGCTATGTTTCAATATAGTTTCTGTCTCCCCCTCTGCCTATCAGAACTATGAACATTTTTCTCTAGTATCCACTGTAAGGGTATGATAGAACTCCTAGAATGAAAATTCACAAAACTGCTCTCAGGGAGAAGTTGAAAAACAAAATCAGAAAAGATAACACAAGTAAAACCTGAACTGGAATTGGCATATTGCACCAAAGTAAAAGACTCTGGGGTGGGTGGGTGGGGAGAATACAGATCCAAGAAGGATGACAGAGGACCTAGTGGGGGTTGTATTGTTATATGGAAAACTGGGAAATGTTATGCATGTACAAACTATTGTATTTACTGTGGAATGTAAAACATTAATTCCCCAATAAAGAAATTCACAAAACTGGGTGGGCACTCTGGGAGCTTCTAACTCTGAGGAGTTGTCCACACTGAGCTTCAGCAATTTGTCAGTTACAGTTCAGGTTTTCCTGCCAGTCTTTGATTCTGCTCCTGACAGCAGGATTTTTCTGTATCCACTTTTCTTTTTTAATATTTATGTATTTATTCCCTTTTGTTGTCCTTGTTTTTTTTTTAATTGTTGTAGTTATTATTGATGTCGTCGTTGTTGGATAGGACAGAGAGAAATGGAGAGAGATGGGGAAGACAGAGAGAGGGAGAGAAAGATAGACACCTGCAGACCTGCTTCACTGCCTGTGAAGTGACTCCCCTGCAGGTGGGGAGCCAGGGGCTCGAACCGGGATCCTTAAGCTGGTCCTTGCGTTTTGAACCCGCTGTGCTACCGCCCGACTCCCTGTATCCACTTTTCTATCATCCCTACTTGGAGTCGTGGGTAATGTGTGTATGGGGGGGGATGGCTATAAGTATGCTCTCTGGCCTCACTTCTCTGACCTATCTATGATCAGCTATTGCTGCTGTGGAGGTGGTTCTGCAGGTAGAGTGCAGGACTTGCATGCTTAAGGACCCTGATTCAATCTACCATAACACATATACCAGAGCAGAGCAGTGCCCCAATATCTCTCTCTCTCTCTCTCTCAAAATAAATGAATCTTCAGGTAAAAGTTATTGACTTCTCAGTTTTGTTCAACTTCTGACTTGTCTTTAGGACAGAGTAGCCAAGAAACTGGCAGTCACCCACAATAATTTTTTTCTTTGTTTTTTTTAATTTCTTTATTCGGTAATTAATGTTTTACATTCCACAGTAAATACAATAGTTTGTACATGCATAACATTTCCCAGTTTTCCATATAACAATACAACCCCCACAAGGTCCTCTGTCAATCCTTTTTGGACCTGTATTCTCCCCCTACCCACCCCAGAGTCTTTTACTTTGGTACAATACACCAACTCCAGTTCAGGTTACAATGATTTTTTTTTTCAATACTTACAGTCCCTAAAAGGTCTTGGTTTGCCCTAGAAGAATGAAATGAATTTCAGTTAGCATGTGTCAAAAGCAGATGTTCAGTAAATACTTTCACTTCATAATCTCGTTAAGTCCTCATAGCCCTAAGCAATGGTATTAAAATCATTCCCATCCTACAGAGGAGGATGCTGAAATTTAAAAAATGAAAACAAACAAAATAACAAAAATGCCGGACTATAAAAAAAATAAAAAAAAATAAGACTTTGATGCCTGAAACACCAAAGGTCCAAGGTTCACTCCCCAGCACCACCAAATGCCAGAACTGAGCAGTGTTCTGGGAAAACATAAAAATAATAATAACTAAAATGCCTTGACAAGATGACACAAGCAGAAAGTGGTAGACCTAAGATTAAAATCAAGTCTTTATCTGGTTCCAAAACAAGGGACTTAATTTTAGAAAAGGAAAGGTCTTGAGTGATTTCCTGCTCCTCCTTCCTCTCTCTGGGACCTTCTCTCCTGTTTGGGTTGGCATGGCGGTGACGATGCTGAGGAAGTGGGGGTCCACCCACTGATTCACTCTTAGAGCCCAGGCTTGAGTAACCATATGGCCAATGCAAGGCAGATTATTCCGACATCCCAAAATACACAAGTTGAATTAGCAGACAATTGTCATAGTACAATATCAAACAGCAGTTCCTCCTTTTAATTTCTTTAAAAGCTTTATGTATTTGTTTAATAAGAGAGAAGCCAGAGCACTGGTACAGCATTTGCAGTACTAGAGATCAAACCCAGGGCCCCGTTCTGTGTCTATAAGTCCCGTGAGCTATCCACTGAACCACCTCCCCAGTCACCAAATTTATGTTTTACTAATATAGACCAGCAACTCAAACAGGGTCTATAATTCCTCAGGGGTCCTCCATGGCTTCAAAAGGTCTGTGAACTTCTTGAAGCCATGTTGCATTTTGTAAGAGGGAGAAAATGTGCATTTTTCTAAATGCAAGGTTTATTATTTTTTTTCACATGAAATTCTAAAAGAGTTCTCCAATGCCAGCAAAGTTAAAAATAATGAATATAGGCTTTGTCCAGGAAGCATTTGTTTTTAAATTCCCTACCACTGGCCTAGAGAGAGAGCCAGATACAAGTAAGGAATGCAGTAGTTCATATCAGGAAATAATAGTCACACTAATACTTCGGTAATTACTTTTTTCCTTTGTGCTGATCAAGACATAGATCTGGCTTCGGTGGAACCAAAAAAGGGGGGGGGGGCAGAAACCTCAATGATTTGTGTTGAGACTAAGAGGATGCATCTGTTTCCTGAATCAGCCAGATCAAATGAGCACTGTATCAAATGCTGCCTGTGCTGAAACTTTATTTTCATCCAAAGAAAGACGAAACAGTTACTGTCAAATAAGGCTGGCAGGAGAGAGAAAGTAAGCCTAAGCAGAAGGAGAAATATAGTCTCTATTCTGGACTAATGCCAAAGGTTTTTTAATCTGATACCTTCTCTGAACTCAAGTCCCCTCCTCACAGGTATTATTTCTAAAATGAATATAACTCTATTTTGGGGGGCTGGGCAGTAGTGCAGGGGGTTAAGCATACATGGTGCGATGCACAAGGACTGGCATAAGGATCCTGGTTTGAGTCCCCAGCTCCCCACCTGCAGGGGGATCGCTTCACAGGCAGTGAAGCAGGTCTGCAGGTGTCTTTCTCTCCCCCTCTCTGTCTTCCCCTCCTCTCTCCAACTCTCTGTCCTATCCAACAACAACGACAGCAATAAGAACAACACAAAATAACAACAACAATAAACAAGGGCAACAAAAGGAAAAAAAATAGCCACGAGGAGCAGTAGATTTGTAGTGCAGGCACCGAGCCACAGTAATAACCCTGTAGACAAAAAAAAAAAAAAAAAGAAAGAAATAAAGAAAGCCTCTATTTTCCAAAACCTCTTTTTTTATTGCTATCCCACTTTTCCATTATTTTTATGTCATCAATGAGAGAGAGAAACAGAGAGAGTCACCACAACACCTGGCCATCATCTCTGGATCTTCCCCCAATGACATTTGGTTTCAAGGCTTGAACCTATTGTTGTATGCTTTACATTGGGTTGTTCTAGCTCTCCCCCGCCAAGAAAATTGGATCAGTCCTGCTAATTTCGCGGGCCCGCTTGGGCCCGCCCCAAGGAACCCCGAGAGGGTTCCAGGGTTCCAGAGTTCGAGAGTTGGAGAGTGGCAGAGTTAGAGAGTGCTTGGTGCCGCCGCGGTGGAAAGAGGCAGCAGAATTCTGTTTGGTGATTAGTTTGGGTTAGTTTATGAATTGTTGTTCCTGAATAAAGAAATACAGCTTCCCTGCCCAGCTGTATGTCTCTGGTCGTCTCTGTTACCCGCCCATGAAGCTAGCCCGGCCAGCTGGAGCCACCGAATTTTAACAACAACCTATGACCTCACACATGATAAAGTGAGTGACATGATGGGTATCTACCAACCCCTGGAATCTTTTTATTTTTTTATTTATTTTTTATTTTATTTTATTTATTTATTCCCTTTTGTTGCCCTTGTTGTTTCTTATTGTTGTAGTTGTTATTGTTGTCATTGTTGGGTAGGACAGAGAGAAATGGAGAGGGGAGGGGGAAGATAGAGAGAGGGAGAGAAAGATAGACACCTGCAGACCTGCTTCACCGCTTGTGAAGCAACCCCCTGCAGGTGGGGAGCCAGGCCTCGAACCAGAATCCTTACGCGGGTCCTTGTGCTTAGCGCCACCTGTGCTTAACCCGCTGCGCTACAGCCTGACTCCCGGAATCTTTTTATTTTTTTTAAGATTTATTTATTTATTATAAGAGAAAGAGAAATAACTAGAACATCATTCTGGCACAAGTGATGCTAGGAATTGAACTCGGGACCTCATGCTTCTAAATCCAATCTCCTGCTTATCTGCCATGATCTAGTCATCCTTAATCCCTTGCCATAATCTCAGCTGCCTCTGTACATTTACATTTGCTGTTTCCTGCTTAAAACACCCTCCATTCACCCGCCTCTTCATCCTCCCTTCTTCTTCCTAGTCCAAGAAACACCTCATCTAGGGTGCATTCTTCAAGTTCTTTGGGATAACTGACCTTGTCATCTCCACAGTGTACTGTGCTTTTCCTTATTCTGGTGTTTTTTCATTTATTTATTTTCTGTTTTGTTGCCCTTGTTGTTTTATTGTTGTAGTTGTTATTATTGTTGTTATTGATGTCATCATTGTTAGGACAGAGAGAAATGGAGAGAGGAGGGGGAGACAGAGAGGGAGAGAGAAGGGGGAGACAGAGAGGGAGAGAGAAAGACATACACCTACAGACCTGCTTCACCACCTGTAAAGCGATTCCCCTGCAGGTGGGGAGCTGGGGGCTCGAACCAAGATCCTGATGCCCACGCCGCATGCACTTAACCCGCTGTACTACCCTCCGACTTCCTGGTGTTTTTGCTTTTTTTTTTTTTTTTTAAGATTTTGTTTATTAATGAGAAAGATAGGAGGAGAGAGAGAAGGAACCAGACATCACTCCAGTACATGTACTGCCAGGGATTGAACTCAGGACCTCATGCTTGAGAGTCCAATGCTTTATCCACTGAGCCACCTCCTGGACCACCTTTCCCTTATTCTGACCCCTAACACGCCATTCCACTTGAAGCTCAAGTGCAGGAGCCACATCTCTGAACTTTAAGTGTGCCTAATAATATAATAGTTTTTTTTTTAATGAGTTTTTTTTTAAGAGTGAAATTCTCACCAGTGCCTAAATAAAGGTCAATTGGTATAGTGCTAAACTTACATGCCTGAGGTTCCTGGTTTGATCCTTGGTGGTGCATGTACCAGAAGTCAGTCATTCTCATTCTCTCTCTCATTCTCTCTCTCTCTCTCTCTCTCTCTCTCTCTGTCTCTCTCTCTCTGTGTGTGTGTGTTGCTGTGAAATTCTCTCTTCTATAAAATAAATTAATTTTTCCTTTAAAAAAGTGACCCTTGCCCAAAAATTCTGCAGTTGAAAATAGTAGAAATATATCCTGTTCTTTTTTTTTTCTTCTCTTGAAACATGAGGGTTTTAGAAATACCGACCTAAAAAGAAAGAAAGAAAGACATCACACTATCAAAAAGCCCATGAATACTCTGACCCATATCAAAGCACTCTAAGAAAAAGAGAGGAGGTGAATAGCTGGTTTATTATAAGTAGATTATGTAATACATTAAAAATAAAAGTAATGTGTTAGATTTTAGTCTCAAAAACATTTGTTCTTTTTCTCTGAGGATGCTCCTGTGATGTTCAGGGTAGAAGGCCACACTGACCAGTTTCTGGAATCTGCTACATGTGACACATAAATCCCTGTAATTCTCTCTGATTTGTGAGGGACTGACTCAGAGCTTCTTAATTAGGCAAAATGATTTTCAACTCTAAAAAAAATGTGGTTACAAAACAAAAAGACTAGGGGCCAGGTGGTGGTGTACCTGGTTAAGTGTATGCATTGCTATGAACAAGGAGCTGGGTTCAAGCCCCCAGGTTCATGAGTGGTGAAGCAGGGCTATAGGTATCTCTTTGCCTTTATCTCCCTCTCTATCTCCCCATCTCTCTCAATTTCTCTCTGCTCTATCAGATAAAATAAATAAAGTTTTTTAAATCCCTTTTTAAAAAAGACTTCAAAAAACTAGAAAGACAAAGTTTTTAGCTTCCTTCTAAGAAAAACAATATGTGGTGAGAGAAACAAGGAAAGGGGACTTAAGATTAGTGACTTCACCTCATCTCTCCAGAGCCCTTCCCTACTAGGGAAAGATGGAGACAAGCTGGGGGTATGGGTTGGCCTGCCAGTGGCAATGTCTAACAGAGAAGCAATTACAAAAGCCAGCCCTTCCACCTACATCACCCCAAAAAGAATTTTGGTCCATACTCCCAGAAGTATAAAGACTAGGGAAGCTTCCAATGGAGGGGAGGGTATATGGAACTCTGGTGGTGGGAACTGTTATGGAATCATACCTCTGGTATATTACAATCTTGTTCATCATTATTAAATCACTAATATATATATATACATATATATGTATGTATGTATGTATTGCCTCCAGGGTTATTGATGGGGCTCAGTGCCTGCACTATGAACCCAGTGCTCCTGGTGGTCATTTTTTTTCCATTGTTGTTGCTGCTATTGTTGTTGTTGGATAGGACAGAGAAAAATGGAGAGAGGAGGGGAAGACAGGGGGAGAGAAAGATAGACACCTGCAGACCTATTTCACCACTAGCAAAGTGACCCCTCTGCAGGGGGGGAGCCAGAGACTCGAACTAGGATCCTTGTGTACATACTCATGCTTTGCCCTATGTGCACTCAACCCTCTGTGCTACCACCTGGCCCCTCCAAGTTTTTTTTTTAATTAGTGACTTCAGCTATTACATCTATCTGACTGGAAAGACTTGAATCTGCTCTTTGATTTGCCTCTGACTGTGTTTATGGCAAATGGAACTAATCAGATCACATACAAAAAGAGATATTTTAATACCCAAAATGGAATTTGAAAAAAAAAACCAAATTCCTAAAATAATAGAACTGCTCTCTTTCCCAGAAGCAGGTAACCTCGTCAAAAATGACCACCTAGCAAACTGTTAACCCCCCTCCAAAAAAAAAAAAAAAAAAGAGTTCAGGCAGCGGTGCACTTGTTTAAGCGCTCAAATTACAGTGAGCAAGGACACAGGTTCAAGCCCCCAGTCCCCACCTGTAGAGGGAAAGCTTCATGAGTGGTGATGCATGACTGCAGGTGTCTCTCTCTCTCTCTCTCTCTCCCTCCCTATCTCCCCTCCCCTCTCAAATTCTCTCAGTCTCTACCCAATAATAAGTAATATATATATATATTACTTAAAATGACCAACTGGTACTAGAATTCTGATTCTTTTTTCATGTTGGTATATATAGGATCAGAAGTTACTAGATTGAAATGGAAAAAAATGGTCATCAAGAGCAGTGGATTCATAGTGTTGGCACCAAGCCCAGTGATAACCCTGGAGAAAGAAAGAAAGGAAGGAAGGAAGGAAGGAAGGAAGGAAGGAAGGAAGGAAGGGAGGAAGGGAGGAAAAGAAAGGAAAGGAAAGGAAAGGAAAGGAAAGGAAAGGAAAGGAAAGGAAAGGAAAGGAAAGGAAAGGAAAGGGGGAAGGGGAAGGGGAAGGAAAGGGAAGGGAGAAGGGAGAAGGGGAAGGGGAAGGGAAGGGAAGGGAAGGGAAGGGAAGGGAAGGGAAGGGAAGGGAAGGGAAGGGAAGGGAAGGGAAGGAAAGATGTGGAGCTCTGAATATCTCTCCTAAGAATCATCTGAATGAAACACCTTCATAGCTCTCTCAAGGAAGATGACAGCAAAAAATAGCCTCCCCAGACATATGCCCAGAGTTTCATGATGAACAAAGTGCATTCTCATCACAGTGTCTAATTCAATGAAGAGTAATTCAAGGTTATTAAACTTGTTCATGGCAGAGCCAGAACTAGACTCCTGATAGAAAACTCTTCCTCCCAAGCAAAGGAATATACACATTCCAAACACCAAGTTGGAGCTGCTACCATGATGCCAACCTGACTTCCCTGGGCAGATGACCTCACCAATGTGTCCTGGAACGTCCCACCTCTCCAGAGTCCTGCCCCACTAGCGAAAGACAGAAACAGACTGGAGGTATGGATCTACCTGCCAATGCCCATGTCCAGGAGAGAAACAATTACAGAAGCCAGACCTCCCACCTTCTGCACCCCATAATGATCCTGGGTCCATGTTCCCAGAGGGATAAAGAATAGGAAAGCTTTCAAGGGAGGGGATGGGATATGGAGCTCTGGTGGTAGGAAATGTGTGGAATTTCACCCCTCATAGTCTATGGTTTTGTCAATATTTTCTATTTTTTTAGTTCATAAATAAATGAAAGGAAAGAAAAAAAGAAAGAAAAAAGAAAGAGAAAGAAGGAAAGAAAAAAGAGAGAAAGAAAGAAAAAAGAAAAGAAAAGAAAAAGAACTCCTCCTCCCTGGATTAGCGGGCTCTGAACTCCAACTCCATCAGGTCCCATAGAGAGAGAGGAGGAAAAGGGGAGAGATATTTGGATGTAGTACTAGGGTTATGTGCAGCTTGGAGGGGAAGAGAGGATTGAACTGGAAAGAAAAAGAGGGCAATTATGTACAAATGTAAACAGATAGTTGTAGAGATTACAGTTAACCCATGTCTACAACCTAGGGAGAATTGTGTTGGGTTGCAATGGAGGGACTTGGGATTCAGAACTCTGGTGGTAGAAACAGTGTGGAATTAAATCCCTGTTGACATGTAATTTTGTAAATCAATATTCAATTGCTAATTTAAAAAATTAAGTCAGAAGGGGCCAAGTAGTGGTGCACTGGTTAAGTGTGCACATTACAGTGTGCAAGGACCCAGGTTCAAGCCCCTGGTCCCCATCTGCAAGGGAAAAGCTTCACAAGTGGTGAAGCAGTACTGCAGGTATCTTTCTGCCTTTCTTCCTCTCTATCTCACTCTCCCCTCTCAAATTCTCTCTGTTTCTATCCAATAATAAATAAATAAAAGTAAAAAATAATAATTAAAATAAAAATAAAATGAGTGTCATAATAACTTCTCAATCTCCCCTCCCACCCCAACTCCAGAGCTATTGCTGGGGCTCGGTGCCAGCACTACAAATCCACTGTTCCTGGAGGTCATTTATTAATTTTATTTTATTGAATAGGACAGAGATAAAATAAAGGACACCTGCAGACCTGCTTCACTGCTGCTCGTGAAGTATCCCCTTGCAGGTGGGGGGGGGACTCAAACCTCGATCCTTGCACTTAGGACTATGTGCACTTTACTGGGTGCACTACCACCTGTCCCCATAATAACTTCTCTATTTGCATCAAGAGCCTTGAAAGACTATCATTGACCATCCTTCCCCAGGACTCTTGTCTTCAGCCTGCATATCTACAAATGTGTAGGAACATTTTTGATCATTAAAAATCCTCATCAGAGGGAGTTGGGTGGTAGCGCAGCGGGTTAAGCACAGGTGGTGCAAAGCTCAAGGACCAGCGTTAAGGATCCCAGTTCGAGCCCCCGGCTCCCCACCTGCAGAGGAGTCGCTCCACAGGCGGTGAAGCAGGTCTGCAGGTGTCTATCTCTCCCCCTCTCTCTGTCTTCCCCTCTTCTCTCCATTTCTCTCTGTCCTATCCAATAATAATGACATCAGTAACAACAACAATAATAACTACAACAATAAAACAAGGGCAACAAGAGGGAATAAATAAATATTTTTTAAAAAATCCTCATCAGAGGGCGGGAGTATAATGGCTATGCAAAGAGACTCTCATGCCTGAGACACCAAAGTCCCAGGTTCAATCCCCCACATCACCATAAACCAGAGCTGAACAGTGCTCTGGTAATAATAATAATAATAATAATAATAATAATAATAATAATAATAATAATAAATGAATGAATAAAAAAAATCCTCAGCAGAAAGCTTTCTACAATAGTGAAAACAAGAAGAAAACTAAATGGTCAAAATTAAAGAGACATTTTAGTAAGCTTGGATGTAACTATTGCATCGAATGTTAAGTAGTCATTTAAAATCACGCCTCGGGCCAGCCTAATAGCTCACTTGGATAATGTGCTGCTTTGCCATGTGCACAAGCCAGGTTCCAACCTGGCCCCCACTGCATCAAAAGAAGCTTTGGTGCTGTGGTCTCTCCCTTTCTCTCTCTCTCTCTCTCTTCTCTATCTCTCTCTCTCTCTCTGCCTCTTCACCTCCTTGTCTCAATCTGAAACCAAAACAAACATGTCTAACAGTATAAAAGGTACAGTATAGTGTGTGTGGATAGCACAAGGTCTCTGGTTCCATTCTTGGATTCACATATTTCAGAGTGATGCTCTGGTTCTCTCTCCTTCTCTCTCATAAATAAATCTAAAACAGAGATGATAGATAATAAATTCATGTCTAAGCATCCAGTTGACTGCACACTTTACCAGGGTCAAGTACCACCCAAGGACTGCATGGCACTAACGGGAAGCTCTGTGAATGGTGGAGTGGTGCTGTGGTGTCTCTCCTCTCTCTCTTTCTATTTGAAATTAAAAGAAAAACAAAATGTCCACAGAGTAGTAGGATCATGCAAGCACAAGACCTCCAGCAACAAAAGGAAACAAATAAACTTATGTCTGAGAAGACAGAAGAATATAAGGAAATATCTGTGCAATAACATGATACAAACTTAAGTCAAAATACAAAACTGTATGTACAGAATAGTCTATACACCAACTACAGAAAATCTTTGCCCTGTCTGACTCACAAGGACACTGAGAATATATGGAGGCAGTAACTGGTAACTCACTATAAAGCTATGGCAGATTATGATAATGATTTTCTAATGACATTAAGAAAATCCAGGTCAGGACTCCTTCTCTGCTTTGGCAGCCTGCCCTAATTCTGCAACATAACATTTCCTAGAAGGGTCAGCTCCCATCTGAACATTCTCCTTAGCAGGAAACATTTATTCTTGAAAATATGAACCTGAGAAGCAAAAAAAAAAAAAAAAAAAAAGTAGTTCCTATTTCTGTGTCTCCCTCTGAGAAAGAGGAAAAGGCAATAATTTTTTAAGAGACTCCTGGAAAAGGAATACCATTTAAAAAGTGAGTTTTGAAGGGTGGAAGGTGATTTTTTTTTTTTGGCCTCCAGGGTTATTGCTGGGGCTGGGTGCCTGCACTACAAATCCACTGGTCCTGGCAGCCACCTTTTTTCCATTATTTTTGTTGCTGCTGTTGGATAGGACAGTGAGAAGCTGTGAGAGGAGGGGAAGACAGAGGGTAGAGAGAAAGATAGATATTTGCACACCTGCTTCACCACTTGCAACTGCAGGCAGGGAGCCGGGATCCTCGTACTCACCCTTTAGCTTTGCACTATGTGCCCTTAACCTGGTGCACTAATGTCTGGCCCCTGATGGAAGGTGATTTAAACCACAAACATATTTGTCATTGAGTGGTGGTCAGACCTTGAAGGGTCAAATACTAATGTCCTTGAGTTTTAATTTCCAAACCCGGAAAACATTTCTCATAATATTCATCTGACAAGATAGTTTGAGAGTTTAATGAAATGTACATTGTGTAGAATGTGGTACACAGCAAACTCTCAATAAGTTTAGAGTCATAACTCTGGGTATGACTAAGTTGACCCCTATTTCACACCCTAGGTGGGTAGAGATGGAACCTTTGACTTGTGAGCGAATAAAATGTGGCAATACTCATTTTCAAGTTCTTTGTTATATATGCTCAAGAACTAAATTGCAGAGCCATGTGATAATCCTAAATCTAATTTACTAAAACATCATCCTTCTTGTCACAGATGTGACACCATTCTACATTCCCATCAGGGACATAGAAAGGCTCCATTTCCCCTGCTATCTGGTGAGAACTTTTTTTTTTTTTTTTTTTTGCCATCTTAGAGGATATGAAGCTTTTGCTGGAAATACACCTCTGAAGTGTTCTTGACAAAACTGAACTGACTCAGATGAAATATTTGGAGTTTCACTGTCCAAAACAGGAACCATAAATGCAAGTGACTACAAACTCATGAAGTGCTGCTAGTCTGAATTTAGACAAGCTGTAAGTGGAGAGTGCATGCTGGATTTGCAGAACTTTGTAGGAAAAAAAAAATGCAAGCTAGCCACCAAGTTGAGGATGCTACTATTTCACCCTGAACTCCATGGGCAGATGACTCACCAATGTGTCCCAGAACTTCCCTTCTCCAGAGCCACTAGGGAAAGACAGAAACAAGTTGGGGATATGGATCAACCTGCCAATGCCCATGCCCAGCAGAGAAACAATTACAGAAGCCAGAACTTCCACATTCTAGACCTCATAAAGAATTTTTTTTTGGGGGGGGTGTTGGGCGGTAGTACAGCGGGTTAAGCACAATGGTGTAAAGCTCAAGGACCAGTGTAAGGATCCCGGTTCGAGCCCCCAGTGCCCAACCTACAGGGAGGCCACTTCATGAGCGGTGAAGCAGGTCTACAGGTGTCTGTCTTTCTTCCTCTCTGTCTTCCCCTCCTCTCTCCATTTTTCTCTGTTCTATCCAACAATAACGACATCAATAACAACAACAATAATAACTAAAACAAGGGCAGCAAAAGGGAATAAATAAATAAAAATAATCAACCCATATCTGTGACCTTGGGAGAACTACTGCAGTTTCCAGTGGAGGGAATGGGGACACAGACTCTGGTGGTAGTATCGGTGAGGAACTATACACCTGTTGTTTTAGGATTTTGTAAATCAATATTAAATCACACTAATAAAAATATAAGTTGTAGCACATATATGTATATATTTCATTATCTATACTTACAAGTTGAAATTTTCTGTATTTTGGTCATCTTGGACTAAGTCAAACATTTAATTAAAATTAATCTCATCACTTTCCTCTTACATCTTTAATGCAGCTACAGGAATGTTTTTTCATTACCTTTGAGCTTTACATTACATTGCTATCAGTCAACTTAAAATATAACTGTGAGTTGAGTGTAAATATAGGGTGGAACCAGAAACAAAAATCAACTCCAAATGGATCAAGGACATGGATGTTAGACCAGAAACTATCAAAGACTTAGAGGAAAACATTGGTGGAACACTTTCCCACCTACACCTCAAGGACATCTTTGATGAAACAAATCCAATTGCAAGCAAGACTAAAGCAGACATCAAATTGAAAAGCTTCTGCACAGCCAAAGAAACTACCACACAAAGAGACCCCTCACAAAATGGAAGAAGATCTTCACATGCCATACATCAGACAAGAGACTAATAAAATATACAATATACTCAGCAAATTTGGCAACAAAAAAGCAAATGACCCCATCCAAAAATGGGCAGAGGATATGAACAGAACATTCACTACAGAGGAGATCCAAAAGGCTAACAAACACATGAAAAATTGCTCCAGGTTGCTGATTGTCAGAGAAATGCAAATAAAGACAACATTGAGATACCACCTCACCCCTGTGAAAATGGCATACATCAAAAAGGACAGCAGCAACAAATGCTGGAGAGGCTGTGGGAACAGAGGAACCCTTCTGCACTGTTGGTGGGAATGTAAATTGGTCCAGCCTCTGTGGAGAGCAGTCTGGAGAATTCTCACAAGGCTAGACATGGACCATCCATATGACCCACCAATCCTTCTCCTAGGTATATACCCCAAGGATTCCATAACACCCAAACAAAAAGATATGTGTACACCTATGTTCATAGCAGCAAAATTCATAATAGCTAAAACCTGGAAACAACCCAAGTGCCCAACAACAGATGAGTGGCTGAGAAAGCTGTGGTATATATACACAATGGAATACTACACAGCTATTAAGAACAATGAACCCACCTTCTCTGACCCATCTTGGATGGAGCTAGAAGGAATTATGTTGTTAAGTGAGCTAAGTCAGAATGATAAAGATAAGTATGGGATGATCCCACTCATAAACAGAAGTTGAGAAAGAAGAACAGAAAGGGAAACTAAAAGCAGGATTTGACTGAATTTGGAGTAGGGAACCAAAGTAAAAACCTTGGGTTGAGGGTGAGGGTGGATGTTCAGCTTTTGGGGAGGGACATAGTCATTTGGTTGTGAGAATGGTGTCTATGTACACTCCTATCAATCTGTAGTCATATAAATCACTAATTAATATGAGAGGAGGAAAATTGATTGAGTTTCTCAAGCTTTTTAATGCACAGACTAAGTCTTTTTAATACATAGGCTGAGTCTTTGATATGCTGACTCTCTCAAAAGCCTAGATGAGGGAGAACAGAAGCAACCGGTGGCACAGCTATATACAAATAATGTCAAAGGATGTAAATTATGGTGATGGTGTGTATGATACAACAAATCCTAACAAAGGGATATTTCAAAGTTAACCCAACTGCCAAATAATGTGATAACTATCTATTGTCTTCTTAAACCCTAAGACAGCAGAATCCTCCCACTTCCTCTTTAGAGCCTACTTTCTCCCAGTCCTGGGACCTCTAGAGTGGGGCTCACTTTGCTGCACGCTTCTCTCAATTCATACCAAATGATATTCCATCCGCCAATCCCAACCTAATCAACACAAGGAGTACCACCTCACACTGTGTCCAGAGACATCAGGCATGGAATGTCAACCCTTCACCCTCATTACTTGGGTTCCAGATGCTAGCATGATGCCGACCAGACTTCCCTGGACAGACAACCCCACCAATGTGTCCTGGAGCTCCGCTTCCCCAGAGCCCTTCCCCACTAAGGAAAGAGAAAGAAAGGCTGGTAGTATGGGTCGACTTGTCAACGCCCATGTTCAGCGGGGAAGCACAGAAGCCAGACCTTCCACCTTCTGCATCCCACAATGACCTTAAGTCCATAGTCCCAGAGGGGTAAAGAATAGGAAAGCAGGGACTTCCGGAGGCGGAGCTACAAGCAGCAGATTGCTTTCTCTCCTCTCCTCTCCCGGATCAACTAGGAATACCAAAGGAGACCACCCGGGACTGAAACAAGACAGGACTAGAATGACCACAGGAACCCAGTAAATCACCAGTGAGTACAAACACATGTGGCTGGTGACAGAGAGGAGAGAGGAGCCTAAGGAGAGATTAAGTGACTGCTAACAGTTCAGCAGTTTATCACTTGAGACACCACCTCCAGTCTGCTCCACCAACAAGGGGACAGCTTAAGGGAGTAGAGGACTCCCCAGAGACTCACCAAGTGTAACTCTGAGTCTCCATTGCTACTACCCTCAGAATCTGGAGCAGCGACAGGGAGGGACACCAGGGGATAGAGATCTAACCAGGAAACTCAGAAGACCTATACCTCGGTGGCATAGCTGAGGGGCTGTGAAAGTCTCTTTGCATAACCACTGGATTATCTCTGCCACACCCTGCTTTATCTCTTGGTCAGGAGTCAGTGATTAAGCTAAGAAGCCTATTGATAGTTTAAAAGCCCTCAGGCTCCCATAGCCTACAGTGAAGGGAAAAAAAAGAGGCTTTTAAACCACTGAGCTCCAACTCAGGGATTGAAACAACTGTTAACTTCCACCACTGTGAACCCTTTAATTAACTTACTTAGACACAAGTCAATCCAGGCAATAGTGATCAATAATTTGAAAAGTACTGATAAAGGAAACTCATAACATAATATATAAAATGGTTAAAACAACAAGAAAAAATATTGGAGAATCGAACCAGGACAAGAGTCCAGCTAAAAGTCCTCCAGAGGGTGAAGCACAAAATAACGAGTTCAACATCCAAACATTAGCTAAGGAAATAATAACAGGAGTGAGTAAAGAATTTGAAAAAATTGTAATCAGAAATGCAGGAACAACAAATGAGAATATGGAAGAAAATTCTAATTATCTCATGGTTATTAGAGAGCTGAAAGTTGAAATCACTGAGCTAAGAATGCAACTAGCTGAACAAGCTAAAACAGTATCAGAGCAGGGCAACAAAATAGATGAACTCCAGAAAACAGTAGAGGACAGAGAGAATAGAATCTATGAAGCTGAAGACAGAATTAGCAAGATTGAGGATGAATTAGACACAACTAAAAAAGAATTAAGAGATCTCAAAAAGAGATTAAGAGATGCTGAAAACAACAACAGAGTCCTATGGGATGACTTCAAAAGAAACAATATACGCATTATTGGCATACCAGAGGAAGAAAGAAAAGGAGACGAAGAAAGCATTTTCCAGGCCATAGTAGCTGAAAACTTCTCTAGTCTAGACAACATCAAAGACATAAAGATTCAAGAAGCCCAGAGGGTCCCAAACAGAATTAACCCAGACCTAAAGACACCAAGACATGTCATACATAGAATGGAAAGGAATAAGGATAAAGAAAGGATCCTGAAGCTGCAAGAGAAAAACAAAGAGTCACCTACAAAGGAAAACCCATAAGATTAACAGCAGACTTCTCCATACAAACACTACAGGCCAGAAGAGAATGGCAAGATATCTATCGAGTGCTCACTGAGAAAGGCTTTCAGCCAAGAATACTATATCCTGCTAGACTGTCATTCAGACTAGATGGAGGCATCAAAACCTTCTCAGACAAGCAACAGTTGAAGGAATCAACCATCACCAAGCCTGCTCTGAAAGTAGTTCTGAAAGGTCTCCTATAAACAACCAGACCACCACAAATAGGACATATATCAAAATACTCTAAAACTCTACAAGAATGGCGTTAAAATATCTTCAATCTTTGATATCAATAAATGTCAATGGCCTGAATTCACCTATTAAAACACACAGAGTAGGAAGATGGATCAGAAAACACAACCCAACAATATGCTGTCTACAGGAAACTCACCTAACTCAACAAGACAAACACAAACTTAAAGTGAAAGGATGGAAAACTATCATACAAGCCAATGGCCCACAAAAAAGGGCAGGAACAGCTATTCTCATATCTGACATGATAGACTTTAAAATAGATAAGATTAAAAAAGATAGGAATGGACACTACTTAATGCTCAGAGGATCAGTCAATCAACAGGACTTAACAATTATTAACATCTATGCACCCAATGAGAAGCCATCTAAATACATCAAACTTCTACTGAAAGAGCTACAGCAATATATTAACAGTAACACAATCATAGTAGGAGACTTCAACACCCCACTCTCTCAACTTGACAGATCATCCAGGC
The DNA here is from genome assembly GCF_950295315.1 of Erinaceus europaeus. Taxonomy (NCBI): domain Eukaryota; kingdom Metazoa; phylum Chordata; class Mammalia; order Eulipotyphla; family Erinaceidae; genus Erinaceus; species Erinaceus europaeus. The sequence continues at coordinate 13,990,083 of NC_080178.1, forward strand.
AGAAAATCAATAAAGATATAAGGGAGCTAAATGAAGAGATAGATAAACTAGAACTATTGGACATTTTCAGAGTCATTCATCCCAAGAAACTGGAATACACATTTTACTCAAATCCACATGGGTCATTCTCAAGGATAGACCATATGTTAGGCCACAAAGACAGCATCAGCCAATTCAACAGCATTGAAATCATCCCAAGCATCTTCTCAGACCACAGTGGAATTATACTAACACTTAACAATCAACAAAAGATTAGTAACAGTCCCAAAATGTGGAAGCTCAACAGTACACTTCTTAACAACTTCCGGGTCAAAGAGGAAATCAAGGAAGAAATCAAAATGTTTCGAGAGTTCAATGAAAATGAAGACACAAGCTATCAAAATATTTGGGACACAGCTAAAGCAGTCCTAAAGGGGAAGTTCATAGCTATACAAGCACACATTAGGAAACAAGAAAAAGCACAAATAAACAGCCTGATTGCACATCTTAAAGACCTAGAAGAAGAACAACAAAGGAACCCTAAAGCAACCAGAAGGACAGAAATCACTAAAGTTAGGGCAGAAATAAATTACATTGAGAATAGGAAAACCATACAAAAGATCAACGAAAGTAAATGTTGGTTCTTCAAAAGAGTAAACAAAATTGACAAACCTTTAGCCAGACTCACAAAACAAAAAAGGGAGAAGACCCAAATAAATTGGATAGTAAATGAAAGAGGAGATATCACAACAGACACCACAGAAATTCAACATATCATACGAGGCTTCTATGAACAACTATATGCCACCAAGCTAGAGAACCTGGAAGAAATGGACCATTTCCTAGATACCTACCAACTTCCAAAACTAAGTAAAGAGGAAGTGGATAACATGAATAGGCCCATCACAGCTAATGAAATTGAAACAGTTATCAAAAATCTCCCCAAAAATAAAAGTCCTGGACCAGATGGTTTTACAAATGAATTCTACAAAACCTTCAAAGAAGAACTAATACCTCTACTTTTAAAAGTCTTCCAGAAGATTGAAGACACTGGAATACTCCCTGCCAGCTTCTATGAAGCCAACATCACCCTGATACCAAAAGCAGACTGGGACACAACCAAAAAAGAAAACTACAGACCAATATCTCTGATGAACATAGATGCAAAAATATTGAACAAAATTCTAGCCAACCAGATACAACAGTATATCAAAAAGATTGTTCATCATGACCAAGTGGGGTTTATCCCAGGCATGCAAGGTTGGTTTAATATACGTAAATCAATCAATGTGATCCACCACATCAAAAAAAGCAAGACCAAAAACCACATGGTCATATCAATAGATGCAGAGAAAGCCTTTGACAAAATACAACATCCCTTTATGATCAAAACACTACAAAAAATGGGAATAGATGGAAAATTCCTTAAGATAGTGGAGTCTATATATAGCAAACCTACAGCCAACATCATACTCAATGGTGAAAAACTGGAAGCATTTCCCCTCAGATCAGGTACTAGACAGGGCTGCCCACTATCACCATTATTATTCAACATAGTGTTGGAAGTTCTTGCTATAGCAATCAGGCAGGAGCAAGGAATTAAAGGAATACAGATTGGAAGAGAAGAAGTCAAACTGTCCTTATTTGCAGACGACATGATAGTATACATGGAAAAACCTAAGGAATCCAGCAAGAAGCTTTTGGAAATCATCAGGCAATACAGTAAGGTGTCAGGCTATAAAATTAACATTCAAAAGTCAGTGGCATTCCTCTATGCAAACACTAAGTTAGAAGAAATTGCAATCCAGAAGTCAATTCCTTTTACTATAGCAACTAAAGCAATAAAATATCTAGGAGTAAACCTAACCAAAGAAATGAAAGACTTGTATACTGAAAAATTATGAGTCACTACTCAAAGAAATTGAAAAAGACACAAAGAAGTGGAAAGATATTCCATGTTCATGGGTTGGAAGAATTAACATCATCAAAATGAATATATTACCCAGAGCCATCTACAAATTTAATGCTATCCCCATCAAGATCCCAAGCACATTTTTTAGGATAATAGAAAAAATGCTATAAATGTTTATCTGGAACCAGAAAAGACCTAGAATTGCCAAAACAATCTTGAGAAAAAAGAACAGAACTGGAGGCATCACACTCCCAGATCTCAAACTGTATTATAGGGCCATTGTCATCAAAACTGCTTGGTACTGGTACATGAATAGACACACTGACCAGTGGAATAGAATTAAGAGCCCAGAAATGAGGCACCACACCTATGGACATCTAATCTTTGACAAAGGGGCCCAGAATATTACATGGGGAAAGCAGAGTCTCTTCAACAAATGGTGTTGGAAACAATGGGTTGAAACATGCAGAAGAATGAAACTGAACCACTTTATTTCACCGAATACAAAAATAAATTCCAAGTGGATCAAGGACTTGGATGTTAGACCACAAACTATCAAATACTTAGAGGAAAATATTGGCAGAACTCTTTTCCGCATAAATTTTAAAGACATTTTCAATGAAACGAATCCAATTACAAAGAAGACTAAGGCAAGTATAAACCTATGGGACTACATCAAATTAAAAAGCTTCTTCACAGCTAAAGAAACCACTACCCAAACCAAGAGACCCCTCACAGAATGGGAGAAGATCTTTACATGCCATACATCAGACAAGAAGTTAATTATCAACATATATAAAGAGCTTGCCAGACTCAACAACAAGACAACAAATAACCCCATCCAAAAATGGGGGGAGGACTTGGACAGAATATTCACCACAGAAGAGATCCAAAAGGCTGAGAAACACATGAAAAAATGCTCCAAGTCTCTGATTGTCAGAGAAATGCAAATAAAGACAACAATGAGATATCACTTCACTCCTGTGAGAATGTCATACATCAGAAAAGGTAACAGCAGTAAATGCTGCAGAGGGTGTGGGGTCAAAGGAACCCTCCTGCACTGCTGGTGGGAATGTCAATTGGTCCAACCTCTGTGGAGAACAGTCTGGAGAACTCTCAGCACAATTTGTAATGGCCAAAACCTGGAAGCAACCCAGGTGTCCAACAACAGATGAGTGGCTGAGCAAGTTGTGGTCTATATACACAATGGAATACTACTCAGCTATAAAAAATGGTGACTTCACCGTTTTCAGCCGATCTTGGATGGACCTTGAAACAATCATGTTAAGTGAAATAAGTCAGAAACAGAAGGATGAATATGGGATGATCTCATTCTCAGGCAGAAGTTGAAAAACAAGATGAGAAAAGAAAACACAAGTAGAACCTGAAATGGAATTGGTGTATTGCACCCAAGTAAAAGACTCTGGGGTGGGTGGGTGGGGAGAATACAGGTCCATGAAGGATGATAAATGACTTAGTGGGGGTTGCATTGTTAAATGGGAAACTGGGGAATGTTATGCATGTACAAACTATTGTATTTACTGTTGAATGTAAAACATTAATTCCCCAATAAAGAAATAAATTTTAAAAAAAAAGAATAGGAAAGCGGGAGTCTGGCAGTAGCGCAGCAGGCTAAGCACATGTGATGCAAAGCGCAAGGACTGGCATTAAGCATCCTGGTTCAAGCCCCCGGCTCCCCACCTGTAGGAGAATCACTTCACGGTCAGTGAAGCAGGTCTGCAGGTGTCTATCTTTCTCTCCCCCTCTCTGTCTTCCCCTCCTCTATTTCTCTCTGTCCTATCCAACAACGATGACATCAAATAACAACAACAATAATAACTATAACAATAAAAAACAACAAGGGTAACAAAAGGGAATAAATAAATAAATAAATATTTTTTTAAAAAAAAAAGAATAGGAAAGCTATCAGGGGAGGGGATGGGGTACAGAGTTCTGTTGTTGGGAATTGTGTGAAGTTGTACCCCTCTTATCCTATGGTTTAGTCAATGTTTCCCTTTTAAAAAATTAAATAAATAAAAAAGAAAAAGCAATACAGCTGAAAAGTCCATCAATAGCATGAAACACTTCAGTTTAGTGAAAGCTTACAAGGTGCAGGTTGCCGTAAGAGCACAGCAGCTGCCACACAGGGAGAAGCCCAAGAAATGGAAGCTACACTGTGCCCCACAGTTTGTTAATTACCGCTATCTTGCAGAGTGGGAGTGATGGCGTAATGGTTATGAAGACACTCTCATGCCTGAGACTCCAAAGTCCCAGGTTCAATCCCTCAAGTGGCACTCTGATAAGAACAAAGCAAACAAAATAAACAAATACATAAACATCTATATTTTCAATTCTTTAAATTTTTTTTATTTGACAGAACAGAGAGAAACTGAGAGAGAAGGAGGGATAGAGGGGAAGAGGGAAAGAATATTACCTGCAGCCCTGCATTATTTCTCCTGAAACTTCCCCCCACTGATGGGGACAGGGAGCTTAAACTGGGGGGCTTGTGCATGATACATGTGTACTCAACTGGGTGTACTACTGCCTCCTCTCCTCTCCAAAAAAAGCTTATTTTGCTTTTTCTTTATTATTCCTTCAAAGTAATCATTACATCCTCTCTGAATTTTACTCATGAGGAACTGAAATTCAGAGAATTCCACTAGTCAACAAGGAAGTCAAAATTATGACTCTTGGGGCCAGGGGGTGGCTCACTCAGTCAAGGGCACATCACCATGTGCAAGGACCTGGGTTCAATCCTGTGGTCCTTCCCTGTGGGGTAGGGGTAGCTTGACAAGCAGTGAAGCAGTGCTGCAGGTGTCTCTCTATCCCTCTCCCTATCTCTCCATTCCCTTTTTATTTCTGTAATAAAATAAAGATTAACAAAAAAAAAATCTTAGAAAAAAATATAGGGTGAAAATAAGTTGATTGTTCATCTTTACAAATCAACAGCTGTTTAAACTCTGGGGAGACCTCATTTCTTTTGTGTCTTTCATCTTTCCATTGACTTAGTGTGTTGTTTTATCTGGGCTGGCTCCACGGGCCTGTAACAGAGACGACCAGAGACACACGGCTGAGCTGAGAACGCAGTTTAATCTTTATTCACAAACGGGAAAATTACCACACCATGTGCTTTTCTCCATCATCCTCTCTCCGCCGCTGCTGCTGGGACTCTGCCCGTCCTTAGCATAGGGGGCAGGGAGAAAGCGGGGTGTGAAACTAGCAAGGGGCAGAGGTCGGGGGGTAAGGGAACATACCAACAATTCCCCCTTCTGTTTTTAACTAAATGACCACAACTAAGACAGTACAGATCTAAATTCGTGTTTAAAATGACATGTCTTTGCAACAAAGGTTTCTCTCCTTGTGTATTAAAGACCATGTTTACGTGTGTGTTTAAAGTTTGGTAACATTAACTTTAAGGTTAAAAATATAACTTTAAGGCTATATTCTTACCAGACAAAGTTAAATGAAAAAGGTTTTCAATGTAATTCTCATAAAGATAAAATTAACTTACATTTAAAGTCTGAGGTAAAAATTAGTTAACAATCAATATATTTTAACTAAGTTGGTCTAAACAAAACCTGCGCACACCTAGGGTGTGTCTCCATCTTAAATGGGTGTAACAAAAAGTTAAATAGACTTGTTGATATGTAAAACTCTCGATTACCTTCCTTATTAGAAATGGTAGATTACACAATGGCTATGCTAATGATACTCATGCCTGAGGTTTTCTTTCCTTGATTCTCATGTTTACCTTTTCACATTCTATTGTTTAAACTTTAACCAACCTTAAAATCATTCTAAAAAAGACTTCTAATTGTAATAATTATCAATTGTGATAAACTTCTAACCTGCTACAAGTTTGTTTCATAGTAAGTAAATTGCAGCTGTCAAGTTCTCTACAGAAAAGCAGAATTCCGGCAGCGGACCTTCCCCATACAACGCTTCACCCCCTGGCATTCTTCCGTGGACATCTGCTTTCGACTGGCACTCCTATTGGACTCACTGGTACACCCTTAGACACTTTGCACAAAAGTGCAAAAGTGCTGCTATATTTCTCAAACACTGACTGCAGCCAGCTGCCTTTGGGACTCTAGGCCGTTCCCCGCCCCCATGCTATAAAATGCCCGTCGAGGCAAGTACGCCCCCCAGAGGCAGGAAATGTTTTTTTTTAAACTGATAAAGTTTTGCCCACAGAGGCAAAAAAATGGCCCCCTCAGGCCTTCCCTTGGCAGCACACTGGTTCTTGTTACTTGCTTACTGTTTCTCCATGTTTGTGCCAGTTTCTTTTTTGAAAATGCCTGTACGATATAGGTTTCTGTTCACCCCACACCCCTGATACTGTAGTCATTTAGTTAAAAAGAAAAGGGGGAATTGTTGTATGCTTTACATTGGTTTGGTCTAGCTCTCCCCCCCCGCCAGAAGAATTGGTTTGGCCCCTGCTAGTTTCACGGGCCCGCTTGTCCCCTACAGAGTTCCAGAGTTCTTGGTGCCGCTGCGTGAGGAGAAGGATGCAGGAGAGTTCTGTGTGGTGGTTAGTTTAAGGGTCTCTCTCTGCCGCCAGAGGAGAAAGACAGGAGAGCACATGTTTGCCCGCTCATGAATAAAGCTTCCCAGCCCACCCATGTGTCCCCGAGTCTCTGTTCACCACCGCGAAGCTAGCCCAGCCTGCTGGAGCCCCCCGAAACATTAACAGCAAATGGCGCCCAACGTGGACCTGACCTGCACATCTCTCAGATAAGTGAAGACAATTTGGCTACCTATGTACTATGGCCTTCTCTTATGCTTGTGAAGAGATCTCTAAAGGCCTCTGCCCTTTATTCACGAGACTGTTTCTCTGTTTCTGGAACATTTATCTCTGGACCACTCTGTGGTTTCCGCCCAATGCCAGCCCGCAAGAGCCCAACGCCAGCCTGCATGAGCCAGCTTTCCGCCTCGTGGCGCGGGACATTGGGAGTGGGCTCCCCCAACGCTGCTCAGCCACTGGGAGCAGGGCAGCAGACATGGCAGGGCCATGGGGCAGGGCCGTGGCGGCCTATCATGGCTGCCACCCCGGGGCACCTAGGCCCGCGCCTTCTGCACGGCTGGCCCGCCCGCCCTCCTGCTATGAAGTCTGGACAGATCCCAGACCACCCGGAGACCGCAGGCTCCTTGCCAAAACTGGGCCCCCTGGCCGAGATCTCCAGCTTGGGTCTGAAGGCAGACGAGCTATAATACGCAGAGATTCGTGCAGAGATCGCAACCTACAATTCCTACAAGTGGAGCTGCATGGGAGGCCACCTCTGGATGGTGACCCCCCCCCATATGTTGTTTTATCCGGGCTGGCTTCACAGGCGGGTAACAGAGACTACCAGAGACACATGGCTGGGCTGAGAACGCAGTTTAATCTTTATTCACGAATGGGCAAATCACCGCACCATGTGCTTTTCTCCATCATCCTCTCTCTGCCGCTGCTGCTGGGACACTCCCGTCCTTAGCATAGGGGGCAGGGAGAAAGCGGGGCATGAAACTAGCAAGGGGCAAACCAATTCTTCTCAGAAATTGGGGGGAAGGGAACATACCAACATTAGTGGGTCTCTAATTCTCTTCCTTAGCATGGTGCTGAGCAGCAAAAAAACTCTGGGGTGGGGGGACCTCCCAAACCACAAAAACTCAGGAGAACAGCATCAATAACAACAATAATAACTACAGCAATAAAACAGGGCAATAAAAGGAAATAAACAATAAATAAATATTTTTTAAAAAAGAAAAAGAAAAATCCATTTTTCCAATGAACAATTTTTGCAGGGTGTTCCTATGTGGTGGCTGGTGGTTTAAACCTGGGTCCTTGAATATGACAAAGAATGAACCCTAGCTACAAATGTTTATCTGGAACCAGAAAAGACCTAGAATTGCCCAAACAATCTTGAGAAGAAAGAACAACACTGGAGGTATTACACTCCCAGATCTCAAATTGTATTATAGGGCCACTGTCATTAAAGCTACTTGGTACCGGAACATGAATAGACACACTGACAAGTGGAATAGAATTGAGAGCCCAGAAGTAAGCATCTATGGACACCTAATCTTTGACAAAGGTGCCCAGACTATTAAATAGGGAAAGCAGAGTCTCTTCAATAAATGGTGTTGGAAAAAATGGGTTGAAACATGCAGAAGAATGAAACTGAACCACTATATCTCACCAAATACAGAAGTAAATTCCAAGTGGATCAAGGACCTGGATGTTAGACCAGGAACTATCAGATACTTAGAGGAAAATATTGGCAGAACTCTTTTCCGCATACATTTTAAAGATATCTTCAAATGAAAAGAATCCAATTACAAAGAAGACTAAGGCAAGTATAAACCTATGGGACTACATCAAATTAAAAAGCTTCTTCACAGCAAAAGAAATCAATACCCAAATAAAGAGACCTCTCACAGAACTGGAGATATTTCCATGCCATACATCAGACAAAAGTTTAATAACCAAAAGATATAAATAGCTTGCTAAACTCAACAACAAGAAAACAAAGACTCCATCCAAAAATGGAGAGAGGACATGGACAGAATATTCACCACAGAAGAGACCCAAAAGGTCGACAGACACATGAAAAAAATGCTTCAAGTCACTGATTGTAAAAAGAAATGCAAATAAAGACAACAATGAGATATCTCTTACTCCTGTGAGAATGTCATACATAAGAAAAAGTAACAGCAGCAAATGCTGGAGAGGGTGTGGGGTCAAAGGAACCCTCCTACACTGCTGGTGGGAATGTAAATTGGTCCAACCCCTGTGGAGAGCAGTCTGGAGAACTCACAGAAGGCTAGAAATGGATCTTACCCTATGACCCTACAATTCCTCTCCTGGGGATATATCCTAAGGAACCCAACACACCCATCCAAAAAGATTTGTGTACACTCATGTTTATAGCAGCACAATCTGTAATAGCCAAAACCTGGAAGCAACCAGGTGTCCAACAACAGATGAGTAGCTGAGAAGTTGTGCTATATATACACAATGGAATACTACTCAGGTATTAAAAATGGTGATTTCATTGTTCTCAGCCCATCTTGGATGAAACTTGAATAAATCATGTTAAGTGAAATAAGTCAGAAACAGAAAGATTAACATGGAATGATCTCACTCACAGGCAGAAGTTGAAAAACAAGATCAGAAGAGAAAACACTAAACAGAACCTGGACTGAAGTTGGTGTATTGCATCAAAGTAAAAGACTCTGGGGGGGGGGGAGTACAGGTCCTGGAAAAGGTTGACAGAGGACCTAGTGTGGTAGTATTGTTATGTGGAAAACTGAGAGATGTTATGCATGTACAAACTATTATATTTACTGTCAAATATAAAATATTAATCCCCCAATAAAGAAAAAAAGAGTGATTAAGTTGTCTTAGAGTGTTGCAAAGTGTCACTTTCAACATAAAGGATTCAAACTAATATACAGAGTCCCAGGCCTAATCCCAAACTCTGGAAACTACATCTGAATTACAAGTGGTTCTTTTTGGGGTGGGGGGAGTGGGGAGAATACAGGTCCAAGAAGGATGACAGAGGACCTAGTGGGGGTTGTATTGTTATATGGAAAACTGAGAAATGTTATGCATGTACAAACTATTGTATTCACTGTCAAATGTAAAACATTAATTCCCCAATAAAGAAATTTTTTAAAAAGGTGGTTCTTTCTAGGACCAGCCAAACATAGCTCCCAGACTGGAGTTTGGGAACACTGACTGGGGGTCAGAAGGTCATAGCAAGTTCCTTATTATTATTATTATTTTATTGGATAGAATCAGAGAGAGACTGAAAGGGAAAGGAGAGAGAAAGAGAGACACCTGTAGCGCTGCTTCATTTCTCCTGCAGGAGGTGGGGGGTTCTTGTGCACAGTAACATGTGCACTCAACCAGATGTGCCACTGCCTGGCCCCTCATGGAAAGTTCTTAAGCAGACAGAATGAAATACCAATCAAACTTGGGTTATAGGCCAGTAAACTAGCTCATTTGGATAATATGCTTCTTTGCCATGCCCAGGTTCAAGCCCAACTCCCACCAGATTAGAGCAAGTTTTGTTGTTCTTCTCTCTCTCCCTCTCTCTATTTTATCTGATAGAACAGAGAGAGAAATTGAGAGGGGGAAGGAGATAGGGAAAGAAAGACAGAGACGCCTGCAGTCCAGCTTCACCACTTGTGAAGCTTTCCCTCTGCAAGTGAAGACTGGGACCTTGAACCAGGGTCCTTGTGCATAGTGATATGTGCACTCAATCAGATGCGGCACCACCTAGCCCCCTTTTAATTTTTTATATTAATAATTATGGAAGATGTTTTTGAAACAGTAATATCCCTTCAGTAGTATACCTGGCCCATGCTTGTGCTTGCTCTCTCTCTCCCTCTCTCTCTCTCTCCCTCTCTGTCTCTTCCTCTATATAAAAAAGTCATCCTGAAGCAGTGAAGCCTCAAGTGATGACAAAAAGAAAAAGAATTAAAAAAAATAAAATAAGATTTGCATTATAGGACAATCACTCTGGTGGTTGGCTTGGAAGATGGGCCGGGCAGGTGTGACAGATGAGAGCCAGGCCACTTGCAGGCTGCTGGAGCCTCACACCGAGTTGTGCAGACCGCCCCAGCCCGTGCCATTCCCAGGCCACTGGGTGTAGGAGGAAAAGGAAGGGATGTAGGCATTTGCTGACACCCAGACCTGGGTCTGCTGCCTTTGTACTGCATGCCCAGGAGGGTGGATTTTTGGGAAGGGGTGTGTTCTGAAAGTAGGGAGGAAGTCGCCACCCGGTTGGAAAGAATCTGCCACCCTGCCTTCCAGCTCAAATATCAGATAGAGCCTGTCCTTCTCCATGGGCGGCAGGGAATGCAATGGCCAAAGCAAAGGATTTTTTTTTTTTTGAAAGATTATATGAAAGAACATGATGTCTTGGGCCTCCCAAAGGGAAAAAAGATAAGGGGAAAGTGGCAAGTGAGAAAGTCCATTGTGTATGTTATCTCTGTTATTTTAGATCAAGAAAAAAGTAAATATGGTCGACTGGGCTCACAGCTGATGCCAACCTGATCCAAAGTTGCAGCTTCTCTCCTTTCTCCTGAGTTTTTGTGGTTTTGGAGGTCCCTCCCGCCCCAGAGTTTTTTGCTGCTCAGCACCACTAAGGAAGAGAATTAGAGACCCACTGAGTCAAAGGAAAGATGAAAGACGCAAAAGAAACCAGGTCTCCCCAGAGTTTAAACAGCTGTTGATTTGTAAAGATGAATACCTGAAACTTTTAATATTGTGGTTTAAAGCAAAGTTACTTGGGGCCAATGAGAATGCTCACCTGGGAGGGAGCCTACCTTGCCATGTCCAGGTTCAAGTCCCAGGCACATTACATGAGAGTACTATATAGCACTGGAGGACATTTCATTGCTATAATCTCTCTCTCTCTCTCTCCTTCTCTCTCTCTCTCTCAAAGTCAAACTGGGGCAATAAAGCATGAAGCCCCAATGCCAAAAATAAAAGGAAAAAAGAAAGAAATGATGCTACTTCATCTTTTTAATATTAAAATAAAATGAAGGTAAATTAAAAATATCTTCTTGAACTCAGGGCATTTAGAAACTGTTGGTTTTGGCACTGGAACATGGTGGTGATTGTGAGACATAGTATAGACACACGTACATACAAGTATGAAACTAGACTTTGATTTTATTTTTTTTTATCTCCAGGGTTATTGCTGGGGCTCAGTGCCTGCACCATGAATCCACTGCTCTTGGAGGTTATTTTCTTCCCTTTTGTTGCCTTTGTTGTTTTATCATTGTTGTGGTTATTACTGTTGTTATTGCTGTCATTGTTGTTGGATAGAACAGAGAGAAATCAAGAGAGTAGAGAAAGACAGAAGGGGGAGAGAAAGATAGACACCTGCAGACCTGCTTCACCACCTGTGAAGTTACCATCTTGCAGGTGGGAAGACAGGGGCTTGAACCGGGATCCTTAAGCTGGTCCATGCCCTTAGTGCCACCTTAGTGCCATGTGTGCTTAACCCACTTCACTATCGCCCGACCTCCGATTTTTTTTTTTATTATTTATTACCAGAGCACTGAGCAGCTGTTCTATCCAACAACAACAACAGCAGGAGGAGAGAAAGACAGACACCTGCAGATCTGCTTCACCGCCTGTGAAGCGACTCCCTTGCAGGTGGGGAACCGGGGACTTGAACTAGGATCCTCCTACACTTTGCGCCACATGCGCTTAACCCGCTGTGCTACTGCCCAGCTCCCATCTATCTTTCCTTAATGAGGTAGGGCTCTGGAGAGGTGAGGTTCTGAGACACATGGAGTTTAGGAAGGAATCATACATAGTTGCATTGCAACTTTGGTGTCTGAAAGACAGTAACTTATAAGGTAGGACAAAATGTTTAATAAATAGGAACCAGAAAGTAGGAATAGAGCAGGTGAGAATAGGGATTTTAGGGTGGAAAGAAGCTAGGATGTCTATTTTAGGTATGTTCCTAGGGGCCCATGACTTTAGTGATTTTTGCCTGAGCTTGATAGTTAACATAGAGATAGTCTAAAAATATTATCTGGGAAGATGTAGTCAGAGTTGAGAATAGAAGTAGAAAGCTGGATTAGGACAGAGTAGCTCCCAAACATGAAAAGAATATATAAATACAATTAACTGTTTACCACATCAATCTGACCCAGGACCCATGTAATATTTATTATTAAGCACAGAGAACTGTATAACCTCTGAGCCCCTGTCTGTCTGAGTTAGAAGTCCATGGTCACAGCTGGAAACATTCTAGGCTACACTCATTTCAGGTCCAATCTTCCTCAAATGGCAGAGTAGGCTGACCCAGCCTCCCTTTGTAAAGTGGGACAGTTTCTACCATTGCTACTTTATTGTGAGGACAAGGGCCTGGAGAGGCCCACAAAAGGGCTTATGATGACATTCCTGATGAAAAGTGACCAGTAATGATGGAGAGAGAGGTCTCTTAGAGGTCTAAGCCCAAAAGATGTGTTTATTTGCTTCCTATTTATTTACATGAAAGAGAAGACCAAAGTGTCACTCTGGCAGGGATCTAGCTTGGGATCCTATATCTGCAAGTCCTGAACTTTATCACCATAACACCTCCCAGGCCACATATATCCCTAAAAATCTTATAATATTGTAAGTTAAAGTTAAATCAATTTGCAGGGGACAAGGAGGAGCCTTTTAACACTGTGCACATTCTTCTTGGTTGGGCATATAAAAAAACAGGACTGAAGGGCCTAAGAAGCAGCTTAACTTGTTAGAGCACAGGACTTCCATGCCTGAGGCCTTGGGTTCAATCCGCAGCACCACCATGTGCCAGAGCTGAGCAGTATACTCTGGTCTCTCTGTGTCTCATAACTAAATAGCAGAATTGAAACACAGGAGTTTCATATGGAAGACAGTGGGAAAACCTGGGGAGCAAGTTGGTTCCCAAGTATCCTCACTTTGTGAGGTTATCCCAAGCCTGGACTTTTGCAACCTCACCATTCTGAATCCAGATCCCTCCAAGGCCCAGGATGCTTTAGCTCTTCAGGACCTAAAGCTCCCAAGTGATGGATGACTTTAAAATGCCAACTTGTAGGCTATGGGGAGATGGCATCAGAGTTATGCAAAAAAAACTTTCATGCCTGAGGTACCAAAGGCTTCCTGAGTTCAATCCCCAGCACCACCATAAACCAGAGCTCTGGTCAAAAAAAAACACATATTAAATAGTATATTTAGGTTAACTGAGCCAGGGCTCAGACACTTAATGAAACCAGAACATAACAGTCAAAGTAACAAAGCAAGCTGACATTTGCTGAGCACCTACCATATGCTACGTACTGTCCTAAGCAGCATGTATGAACTGCTCCACTTACCCTGAAAGAGGCACTTTTGGGGTCTGCATAGTACAAATGAGAAAAATGACAGCACCAGGAAGTGCTAATTCATTGGCCCAAGGTCATAAGTTCTACCCTAGCTACCCCCGGCCCCCCATCCTTTCAGGTGGCCCTGACACAGGGCAGGAAATGGAGAGGAAATTTGAATGAGACACTTTGTGAGCACAAATGTGCTGCTTTGAGGGTACAGAGAGTGCTCATTACCATCTCTCAGTACCTCCATCCAGACCCTGCTCAGCACCCTGAAGACAGGTGGTATGAGAAGCTTGCGGACACACACATACCATGCTCTCACACCAAGGGCCTTCAACTGTGGGCACAGTGAAGCTCCACCCACTCTCCCATGGGTGGGTGTTAAGGGCTCTGGACAAAGAGGAAGCAGAGACCTGATGACTGGGGACTGGGTTGAGAGCAAATGTAACAGACTTAGCTCGGGGCTCACAGAAGTGATTTGGGACAGGCTAAGCAACTATCGGAGTCTGTAGCCAGTATAACTTGGGCACACATAACTGACGGACATTTTCACATTCTGGCTTTAGAAGCTGAGTGATGGGAGGTGACAGACAATAAGAAGGAGGACCTAAATAAATGCCCAGGTCAACCAGATCAGGGCATTCTCTCCCTGTGAACTAACCACAGACATCAAATGATTTCCCATGTGGGTGTCACTTCCTCAGAGAGGCTTTCTCTGATTCCCTCTCCTCCCCTACTCCAAGGTGCCATCTTGAAGTAATATGCATAGCACCTTCTGCTTCTTTTTACTCGCATTAGTTTATTTATTTCTGCAGCCAGGGTCTCAAGCCTGTGTGATTCCAATGGATTTCTTTTTCCTTTCAATCTCAGGTGGAAAGAAATAGAGAAAGAAGGAAACGGAGAAGGAGAAACACCACAGAATCACTCTACCACTTGTGAAGCTTTTCTTTTTTTTCTTAATATTTTATTTTATTTTAATGAAAGATACAGAGAAAGAGATCAGAGCACTTCTCAGCTCTGGCTTATGGTAGTGCTGAGGACTGAACCTGGGACCTCAGAGCCTTGGACATTAAAATCTTTTTTTTTTTTTTCCACTGGGCCTCGGTGCTTGCACTTCAAATCCACAGCTCCTGGAGGCCATTTCCCCCCATTTTTGTTACCCTTGTAGCTCTTGTTGTTGTTATTGTTGCTATTGTTGTTGTGGGATAGGACAGAGAGAAATGGAGAGAGAAGGGGAAGACAGAGAGGGGGAGAGAAAGATAGACACCTGCAGACCTGCTTCACCACCTGTGAAGCAACGGCCCTGTAGGTGGGGAGCCAGGGGCTCAAACCAGGATCCTTATGCCAGTACTCGCACTTTGCACCATGTGCACTTAACCCACTGCGTTGCGCTACCGCCTACCCCCCCATTAAAATCTTTTGCATAATTATTATTCTGTCTCCCCCCAACTCATGAAGCTTTTCTATGTGTGGGGCTCAAATCCAGGTCCTCGTGTATGATAAAGTATGTACTCTACCTACTGAGCTATCTGCCTTTTTTTTTTTAATTAGCTGAGGGCATTAAGCATGTGTAATATGACAGAATGGCATCCCAGGTTTAACTAAAAATAAATAAATAAATAAATAAATAAATAAGGCTAGGGGCCAGGTGGTGGCACACCTGTGTGGTGTGGTGAAACAGTGCTACAGGTGTCTATCTCCCCCCTCCTCTCGATTTCTGACTGTCTCTATCAAATAAATACAGATAAAAAAATTTAAAGGAGACAAAAAATAAATAAGGACATATATCTCTGTATGGATGACAGAGCACCACTCTGACACATATACCATGCTGGAAATCAAGCTTAGGACCTCATGCTTGTAAGTCCATCACTTAACCATGGCATCAATTCCTAGGTTACCAGCCTTTTTTTAAGGACAGAGAAAAAGGGAGAGAGAAGCACGCACACACACACACACACACACAGAGAGAGAGAGAGAGAGAGACAGAGAGAGAGAGAGACAGAGAGAGAGAGAGAGAAGACAACACAGCACCATTCCATCACCCACGGAATCCCATAGTACTACAGTTTGTGTGGTCCTGGTACTCAAACCCAGGACCCCAAGGCACCTTGCTCTATTTCTCGTTGAACATGCGTCCACTTGAAATTAAATAGTTAATTGTTAAAGGTCTCCTCTGCTGACTGTCAGCTCCATAAGGGCAAGAGTCACATCCACTGGCTCCTCTGCTTTCACTGGTACTAAAACCCCTTCTTTGCTCATGGAATAGGCCTTGTGCTGGAAAGTCCAATGCTTTACCCACTGCGCCACCTCCAGGACCACTATGTTACACATTTTTTTACCACATTTTTTTTTTTTTTTGCTACTGGGATTTGTGTACCTGTACAATTCAACTACACCTAGTGAACTTTTCCTTTTAGTATCAGAGAGAGAAAAGAGAGAGACAGAGACAGAAATAGAGAGAAAAGACACCATAGCACTGATCCAGTGCTCATGAAGCTTCCCCCTGCATTTGTATGTTGTATCTGAGGACTTGAACCTAGGATCTTGTGCATGCCTAACTATGTCTTCTACTGGGTGTCTATCTCCCAACCCTTTAACACAGTTTGTAAAACTGCATTCTGGGGACCAGGCAGACATGTTACCATACTCCTGGTCCCCACCTGCAGAGGGAAACTTTCATAAGCAGTGAAGCAGTACTGCAGGCCTCTCTTTCTCCGCTCTAAACTTCTGTCTCTATCCAAAATAAGTAATTAAACACTTTTAAAAATTTAATGCACTCTGTCTACACAACCAGGACATTTCATGCTCCAACATCTCCTCTCCTACCACAGCAGCCACTTCTCAGCCTCCTAGACAATTTCTTTATCTAAGTGAGAAACGTTGAAGTACTTCCTGTCCTTCCTTCCACAAATATCTGAATGATAAGCAGTGAGGATAAGCAGTGAGCAAAATAAAGAAAATGTTTGGAGCCAGATGGTGGCACACCTGGTTAAGTGCACACACTACTGTGCTCAAGGACCCAGGTTCAAGCCCCTGGCTCCCACCTGCAGGATGAAAGCTTCATGACTGGTGAGCGAGGCTGTAGGTGTCTCCCTGTCTCTCTCTCCCTTTTTTTTTTTTTTCCTTTTTTTTTGGCCTCCAGGGTTATTGCTGGGCTTGGTGCCTGCACCACGAATCCACTGCTCCTGGAGGCTACTCTTTTCCTATTTGTTGCCCTTTTTTTTTTATTGTTCTTGTGGTTATTACTGTTGTTGTTATTGATGTCCTTGTTGTTGGATAGGACAGAGAGAAATCGAGAGAGGAGGGGAAGAACAGAGAGTGGGAGAGAAAGGTAGACACCTGCAGACCTGCTTCACCACTTGTGAAGCAACCCCCCTGCAGATGGGGAGCCGGGTGCTCGAACCCAGATCCTTATGCTGGCCCTTGCGCTTTGCAGCCATGTACGTTTAACCCACTGCACTACTGCCCGACCCCCCTCTCTCCTTCTCTATCTCCCCCTCCCCTCTCAATTTCTGTCTCTATCCAACAATAAATAAATAAATAAATTTTTAAAAAAGAAAGAAAATATTTTCTGGAGTGGTCCAGGAGGTGGCGCAGTGATAAAATTTTGGACTCTCAAGCATGAAGTCCCGAGTTTGATCCCCAGCAGCGCAAGTGCCAGAGTGATGTCTGGTTCTTTCTCTCTCCTCCTATCTTTCTCATAAATAAATAAAATCTTTTTTAAAAAAAGAAGAAAAAAAGAAAATGTTTTCTGGGGTCCAGGTGGTAGCACAGCTGGTTAAGTGCACATAGTATGAAGTACAAGGACTGGGGCAAAGATCCTGGTTCGAGTCCCCAGCTCCCCACCTGTGGGGGGTTGTCACTTCACAAGTGGTGAAGCAGGTCTGCAGGTGTCTTTCTCTCTCCCTGTCTGTCTTCCCCTCCTCTCTCAATTTCTCTCTGTCCTATCCAACAACAACACCAGCAGCAATAACAGCAACAACAATAATGGAAAACAATGGCCGCCAGGAGCAGTGGATTCATAGTGCATGCACCGAGCCCCAGCAATAACACTGGAGGCAGAAAAGAAGAGAAAAGAAGAGAAGAGAAGAGAAGAGAAGAGAAGAGAAGAGAAGAGAAGAGAAGAGAGAAAAGAAAATAAAAGAAGGGGCTGGGTGGTGGCACATCTGGTTGAGTACACATGTTACAGTGCGCAAGGACACGGGTTAGAGTCCCGGGCCCCCACCTACAGAGGGAAAGCTTCCCAAGTGGTGAAGCAGTGTTGCAGGTGTCTCTCTGTCTCTCTCACTCTCTATCACCCCCTTCCCTCTCAATTTCTACCGGTCTCTATACAATAAATAAATAAAGATACGTTTTTAAAATTTTTTTTAAAGAAATAATATTTTAAAAAGAAAAGAGAAAAGGAAAGGAAAGGAAAGGAAGGAAGGAAGGAAGGAAGGAAGGAAGGAGGGAGGATTTCTTAGAGTTGATGAAACAGGGTGGATAGTGCACCGCTTTGCTGTATGTGTGAGTCAGGTTCAAGCTCCAGCCCCCAACTCATTGAAGGAAGCTTTGGTGCTGTGCATATCTTCTCCCTCCCTCTCCCTTTCCCTCTTTCTCTCTCTCCATCTACAAAATACATACATACAAAATGTCTTCCTATAAGCATATATTCTTATTAAAGGGGAGATCTATAAAAAAGTAAATGTGTAATAGGTTAGTTAGATGGTTATACAACTTATAGAAGGAAAATTTAAAAAAAAAAAAAACATGTTAAGGGAAATTGGAAGAACCAGTGATGGGGAACTGCTACTATTTGTCTGAGAAAGACTGATATAGATATACCCCTGCCTCACCATTCTATACAGAGCTTGGGATCAAATCCAGGGCCTTATGCATGTGCTTTATCACTAAGCCATCTCCCAGACCTAAGGATTTGTTTGTATGGGGGTTATTCTTCTCACAGGATGGGATGCTAAGATTCCTGCCTTTGAGGGGCTGGATGATGGCACGCTACAATGTGCAAGGACCCAAGTTCAAACGCCTGGTCCACACATGCCTCACTTCCTGAACAGTGAAGCAGTACTACAGGTGTCTCTCTATCTCTCCCTCTCTCCTTTCTCTCTCAATTTTTCTCTATCTTTATCAAGTAAATAAATACTTTTTAGATAAAATAAATTTTATTTTTTATTTATTATCTTCATTTTATTTGATAGAGACAGCCAGAAATTGAGAGGGCAGGTGGAGATACAGATGGAGACACCCCTGCAGCACTGCTTCACCTCTTAGCACTGCAGGTGAGGACTGGGGCTTGAACCCAGGTCCTTGAACATTATAACTTGTGCATTCAACCCCCAATAAAGTAGAATTTTTCTTTTGTGTGTGTGTGTGTGTGTGCCTCCAGTGTTATTGCTGGGGCTCAGTGCCTGCACTACGAATCCACTGCTCCTGGAGGCCATTTTTTTCCCATTTTGTTGCCCTTGTTGTTGTGATTGTTTTTGTTGCCATTGATGTTGTTGGATAGGACAGAGAGAAATTGAGAAAGAAGGGGAGACAGAGAGGGAGAGAGAAAGATAGACACCTGCAGACCTGCTTCGCCGCTTGTGAAGTGACTCCCCTGCAGGTGGGGAGCCGGGAGCTCGAAATGGGATCCCTAAGCCAGTCCTTATGCTTTGTGCCACATGCGCTCAACCCGCTGCGCTACCGCCCGACCATAAAATTTGTGTTTATTTGTTATTGGATAGAGACAGAGAGAAATTGAGAGAGAAGGGGGAGATAAAGAGGAAGAGAGACAGAGAGACATCTGCAGACCTGCTTCACCACCCGTGAAATGACTCCCCTGCAGGTGGGGAGCCGGGGGCTTGAACTGGTATCCTAAACGGTCCTTGTGCTTTGCGCCACATGGCTTAACTCGCTGCGCTACTGCCCCACTCCCTATAAAATTTTTAAAAGGCTGTCTTTGAGCTCTTTTTAAAAGTTATTTAATGTATTTATTTTAAAGATTTTAAAAATATTTACTTATTCCCTTTTGTTGCCCTTGTTTTATTGTTGTAGTTATTATTGTTGTTGTTATTGATGTCGTCATTGTTGGATAGGACAGAGAGAAATGGAGAGAGGAGGGGAAGACAGAGAGGGGGGAGAAAGAAACACCTGCAGACCTGCTTCACTGCCTGTGAAGCGAAGCCCCTACAGGTGGGGAGCCGGTCCTAACCCACTGCGCTACCGTCAACTCCTTATTTAATGTATTTAAAGGTAAATCTTTCACAACCCAGGAGGTGGTGCGGTGGATGACAGGTGTTGGACTCTGAAACAAAAGGTTCCAGGTTTGGTTTCCAGCATCCCATGCACCTAATGCTCTGGTTCCTCCTCCTTCTCCACTTCCCCCTGCCCTCCCCTCCTCCTCTCTCTCATTCATAAAATCAATCTTTTAATTTTTGTCCATACTCCCAGAGAGGGAGAGATGTTAAGGGAAGACAACCAGAGGACTCTGAACTCCAATTCCATCAGGACCCAAGAGTGAAGGGGGAAAAAGGAAGGACATTTGGAAGTAGTAATAGGTGTAGGTATGACCTAGAAAGGAATAAAAGGCAGGATCACGGGGGGGGGGGCAATGGGCAAATATATAAAAATATAGATAGTTATATAAATAATAGTCAACCCATATCTGTGACCTTGGGAGAACTACTGCAGTTACCAGTGGAGGGAATGGGGACACAGACTCTGGTGGTGGGAAAGGTGTGGAAGTAAACCCCAATTACCTCATATTTTATAAATAAATATTAAATCACTAAAGAAATTAATATATAATAAATATATTTTTAAAATATTGCAATGTGACCGCACCTTCCTAACAGATTCAATGGCTAGGATTCCAAAAAGACCCACACTACCAGGCAGCTGAACACAGAAAAGAAAATCACAATTTCTGAGGGTTTCTGACTACCCAGAACTTTTTCTTTTTTTCCACAGGTTCTGTCAAATTTCCAGCACAAAAATAGGTGTGGACTGCGTGCACTTTGGAAGGGAATGATGTGACCACTGCAGGGCTAAGACTGGTATTGTTCAGGGAATGAAATTCCTGTTCTCTGATGTTGTTTCGGGCTAGGCTGACCTTGTGAACTGGATTTCTTTTCAGATGGGTGTATTTTTCCTTATTGCAAATTTCCTTCAATTCATTAGCAAAGATTCTAGCCACTTTGCAGGGAGCTGGTGACCCTGGTTTGGATAGCTTGAGTGCTTCTGTGCTCGCCTTTCCATGAACAATTCTCTTTTTTTCTTTTTAATAGTCTCTGCTTGGCACTGCCTGCTTGCCTGCCCTCTGGGACACCATCTCTAGCCTTCCATCACCACTCTGTGTTCTTGTCCCCTGTGAATATCCCCCTTTGGGTTGCCTGGGTTTTTCTCCTGTTGGAGAATCTAATCTTTTCTAACAACTGAGCTGAGAAAGGCCTTCCTGGACTCTTGCTTTACTATTCATTCCGTGTTTCCTGGGTTTTATGGTGCGTGGAACTCATGCGTTCACAGCCGTATTCATCCAGACCGTGGGGCCGCCATGGTGCTCAGAAGGGCTCGGCGTTTTCTTTTTTTTATTAGGGATTTAATGTTGATTTACAAAATTATAAAATAGGAATATTCAGCCTGGAGAACTCTCAGAAGGCCAGAAGTAGACCTACCCTATGACCCTACAATTCCTCTCCTGGGGGATATATCCTAAGGAACCAAACATACCCCTCCAAAAACATTGTGTATGTATACCTATGCTCATAGCAGCACAATTTGTAATAGCCAAAACCTGGAAGCAACCCATGTGTCCAACAACAGATGAGTGGCTGAGCAAGTTGTAGTATATATACACAATGGAATCCTACTCAGGTATTAAAAATGGTCATTTCACCTTTACCCCATCTTGGATGGAGCTTGAAGAAATCATGTTAAGTGAGATAAGTCAGAAACAAAAGGATGAATATGGGATGATCTCACTCAGAGAGAAGTTGAAAAATGAGATCAGAAGAGAAAACACTAAGCAGAACTTAGACTGGAGCTGGTGCACTGCACCAAAGTAAAGTCCTAGAACGTGATGGCAGAGGAGGACAAGGGCCTGGTGGGGGTTGAATTGTTATGTGGAAAACTGGGAAATGTTATGCATGTACAAACTATTGTATTTTACTGGGAAATGTTATGCATGTACAAACTATTGTATTTTACTGGGAAATGTTATGCATGTACAAACTATTGTATTTTACTGGGAAATGTTATGCATGTACAAACTATTGTATTTTACTGGGAAATGTTATGCATGTACAAACTATTGTATTTTACTGGGAAATGTTATGCATGTACAAACTATTGCATTTTACTGTCAACTGTAAACTATTAATCCTCCAGTAAAGAAATAAAACAAAGAAAAAATAATACATAAAATAAGAATATAATTTCATAATGTTCCTACCAGAGTTCTGTGTCCTCATCCCCTCTACTGGAAACTGCAGTAGTTCTTCCAAGGTCACAGATACGGCTTGACTTTATATCTATAACTATATGTACCTATATAACTGTGTAATTATATAAACAAATATATGTGGACTGCCTTCTATCTCCCTTTCTCTCCTTCTTTGGCTCAGTGCCTGCACTACAAATACACCACTCCTGGCATCCATCACTTCCCTATTTTTTTATTCCTATTTCATTCGATATAAGAGAGAGGAATTGAGAAGGGATTGGGTAGACAGAGTGAAAGAAAAAGACACCTGCAAACCTGCTTCACTACTTGTCAACTGTCCCCATTACAGGTGGGGAATGGGGGCTTGAACCTGGGTCTTTGTGCACAGTACTATGTGTGCTTAACCAGGTGCACCACTACCTAGTATGTCCCACCCCACCCCCCACCCCTTTTTTTTCCCACCAAGGCTTTCACTGGAGCTTAGTCCTTGAAGGATAAATTCACTGCTCCCATTGGCTTTTTTTTCCTTTTCTTTTCTTTGTATTTGATAGGACTAAGAAAAATTAAAAGCGGAGAGAGAGAGAGAGACACCTGCAGTCCTGCTTCACCATTCATGAAGCTTCCCCCCTACAGGTGGGGCCTAGGGGCTCAAACCTGGGTCTTTATGCATGGTAATGTGTGCACTTCAACACACAAGTGTGTCTCTGCCTTGCCCCTGCATTTTCTTATTTATTTATTTATTTATTTATTCCATTTTTGTTGCCCTTGTTGTTTTATTGTTGTGGTTATTATTATTTATGTCATTGTTGTTGGATAGGACAGAGAGAAATGGGGAGAGGAGGGGAAGATAGAGAGGGGGAAAGAGAGACACCTGTAGACCTGCTTCACCGCTTGTGAAGTGACTCCCCTGCAGGTGGGGAGCCAGGGGCTCGAACCCGGACCCTTACACCCGTCCTTGCGCTTTGTGCCATCTGCGCTTAACCTGCTGCACTAGCGCCCGACTCCTGGCCCCTGCATTTTCTAAGAGTCTTGACTATACTCAGAATAATTTTTGCCAGGCCTTGGTCCTAGCAGCACAGCTGTCTGTCACCTGAGACAACTCATTTTCTCTATATTTACCTCTCCATCAGTGCTTATTTCACTTAGCTTGGCAATGCCTATGTTCATGAGAGAGGAATCCAAGGCAGCCGAGGGAGATGTGAACACTCTACCCAGATGAAGTAAAAACTGAAATAAGAGACTCATCACAGGGGGACCGGGTGGTGGCGCACCTGGTTGAGCGCACATGTTACAGTGCTCAAGGACCCAGGTTTGAGCCCTCAGTCACTACCTACAGAGGGTAAGCTTTGCAAGTGGTGAAGCAGTGCTGCAGATGTCTCTCCTTCTCTCTCCCTCTCCATCTTCCCTACCCTCTCGATTTCTGGCTGTCTCTATCTAGTAAATAAAGATAATAAAAAATATTTTTAAAAGAGAGAGACTCATCACAAAAGGAAGGCAACAATATAGAAAGCAGCTGCAAGTCATGCAGTCTTTGCTACAAATAGGTCCAAAGTTAACTCAGAGCCCCCTGGGTAATCAGCACACAGAGAAAAATGGCATGTGTTGCAAAATGCAGTATCCTGAAGGCTAAACACTCCAGTTGCACAGACACAGTGCAACTGTCTCCCACAAATTCTCCCAAAGGAGTTTAGTGAAGAGTTTCTTAATAACATCTGCCTCAAAGTACAGCCATGACTTCACAGGCCTGTCCTCTAACACCAACACTCGGTGAGCTAAAGAATTTCTACCTAAGGCTACCAGACATGATTAACTCTCTCTGACCGGGGACTGAAAAAAGATGATGGCATGACCTGCATAAAAAATGCCCAGAGGGACTCAGGGAAGAGAAATGAGAGGGAAAAAAAAAGTCAGGGGATGGCCCTCCGACTCTGGGGACAATGCAAAACGCCAAACGCCATTCAGGAGCTAAGGATTTCACTGGATCTGTTCTTTGAGGCTGTGATGACCAAGGAGCCTATTTGTCTTGTTAAACAAGCCCAGTGATCCGAATCCCCTGGACACCTGCCCAACCCTTGTCCTTTTTGGACTCTTTTGCCCTCTGCATCCCCCCACACCCCCCAAGACAAGTGGGAAAGGAGGTCAGCATCTTAAGAAAGACTAAGGGACAGCCTCAGGAAGGGATGTGAAAGAAGGCCTCACTTTAGCAGGACCGGATGGACTTTTGTGGGCTCCTTGTATCACACTGACTCCATTGTTTGTCAGTTTGTGAATGAAATTCGGTTGAGTCTGTTCTGCATTGCTGACATTGCCTACAAGGGTGCAGTGTCAGACTTCAGACATTACTGGTTTATTTGCTATCAACCTCTGTGTAGTACCCACCCCCCCAAAGCTCATTTAGTTCCTTGGGGTCAGAGCCTGTCAGTTTAAATCTCTTGATCTAATCCAGAAGATGGACAAATTGTTTCCATCTGGGGGGGGGGGGGGTTCAGTTCTTGAAATTCAGTTCTGTGGTCATTCCTAATGTGAAGTTATAAAGTGTCTTCACTCTGAAGCTCAAAGGAACCAGCACGTAACTGGCACAGGAATTTGCATGATTGTCCTATGATGTCCTATGAAGTGTAGAAGGGGGATCCAATGGATTCTAGAAAACAAGGCCCATATGTTTCTACACACTGGGGAAGAAGGAAGGAAGGGAGAGGGCAAGGATGGGAATGGAAGTTCAGAAATAGTAACAGAACACTAACATCAAACACTAAAATTCAGAAGCTCAGGGAAATAGCTCAGTGGATAGGGCTTTCTTTTCCCCTTTTCTTTTGGAAATAGAATATAGAATTCAGCATCACCTAGAGCTAAGACAAATGTCTTTCTATAGGCTCAGATTCACCCATAAGTTTAAAATTTTAATGTTGGGGGGGGGGCTTACCGAATTTAGAAATTAGAAAAAGAAATGCTTAAAACTATCAAAATATGTTACTAAAAATGACATTGACCCTTGATATTTGTCTGAGGGATCCTCTGGAAAGAAAAGTATTACATCCATTAAGGATAAATGGGAACAACTAATCTGCTGTCTTTGGTCTAATTAGCTAAACTCTTCCAGATGGAGAACATTCAAAGCAAAGGAATATTTCTTACCCTACCCCCCTCCGAATTGTTAATAAGCATAACAAGATGTTACATGTAAAAGAAATATATGTCTTTTATCTTTGCCTTTAATGGACAGAAGAGGAAGTACTTGGTAGCTCTATGATGTTCAATGCATTGTTGAGCAAGAAATGGTTTAATTTTATTCAATATTGCATAAACATTTGAGTTTTTTTTCTGTTCTTCAGTGTGAATCATGCTGGATGGGGACTAGAGAGGTGTGTAATAAGACCGAATCCCTATCTTTATGGAACCCATAATAGAACTACACTTTGCATTTCTGTGCCTCTTGGAGCAAAAGCTGGAGAGCTAGTTGGTGTATGATAGAGGCTCTTGAGTAAGGAATCACATAAATAAAGGTCTGAAGATAGCTGTGAAGTCAAGGGAGAGTGAGGCCCTCCAGCTGTCAGAGAAGATTGCAGGAAGAAATTTTGTCCCATAGGAGTACAAGAGACACAGAAAATAGCACGTGCGATGGCCCAGAGAGGAAGAGAGAGTAACCTACCCTTGGGCACAGCTTGTAGTTTGCTGTGGCTGGAACATGACGTATATAGAGTATGTGCCTGGAAGGTAGTAATGCCACAAAGACGGGTTGGGGTCTATTTGACGAGGACCCTGCAGGCCTAATATTGTCCTCATTTTTCCAAGGAGGGAAATTCAGAGAGATTAAGCAACTTCCCCAAATCATGTCATTAATAAAAGATCGAAATGAAATTTGAAGCCAGGGTTCTAAAAATCTCATTGGAACTGGTAGGGGAGATAACATAATGGTTATGCAATGAGACACTCATGCCTGAGGCTCTCAAGTCCCAAATTAAATCCCCCACCCCACCATAAGCCATAGCTAAGCAGTGCTCTGGTAAAAATAAATAAAATAAAATCTCCTCGGAGAACAAAAATATCACTGGAGTTAGACATGTTAGGGAAAATACGCAGTGGACACTTGTAGAAAGTGAAGATTCAGAAAGACACAAATGCAAAGCACAAGAGGGGGGGCCTTTGGAGGGGAGAGCGTGACTATACAAAAGGATACTTACAGTAAGGGAGATACAAGACAGGAAGTGGGAAGATAATCATAGAAAAACCACAACATGTGTTTTTAAAATGCAAGGCCCCTGGGAGGGGAGAGCAAGTATACAATAATGCCATTCACTTTGGCATCCTGCTCTTGAGCACTTGCTCTTGACTCCACTTTTCTTAACTTTAAACAATTTGTTAGGAGAATAACACAAAGATACAGCCCATGACCTTGCAACTTCCAATGCTCTAAATCAGAAACAGATGGTGCCTAGTGTACCCTGTTTCCTAGAAACCGCTGAATTGTGAGGACAACACCCTTTCAGCACCGCATGACTGATTTCAGTTCCTTCACAGATGCTAATAATGTGACCAGAGAATGGGGTTCCAGGGTACCACACTAGAGCATCTGTTTTTCTTGCTCTAGAATCTTTTAGAAGGTTGAAACGTCTCTCCATTTTCGTTGTATCTTTTTCTCATTTCAAAAGTAATTCCGGGTGCAGGTAGCAGATACCTGGTAGAACACACAAGTTACCAAGAGCAAGGAGGACCCAGGTTCAAGTCCTTAGTCCTCCACCTATGGGGGGGAAGTTTTATAAGCAGTGGGGCATTTCTGCAGGTGTCGCCCCCTTCTCTCTGTCTCCTCTTCCAATCTCTCTGACTCTCAAATTCTATTTTGGAAAATGGCCATCAGGAATGGTGAAGTCATACTGGTAACAAGCCCCAGTGATAACCTGGCGGAAAAAAAAAAAAAAAGTAATTCAGAGAGACAGAGGCAGAGAGACTGGGTGGTGGCATACTTGGTTGAGTGCACATGCTACAATATGCAAAGACTTCGATTCAAGCCCCCAGTCCCCACCTACAGTGGGGGAAAATTCATGAGCAGTGAGACAAGCATTCCAAGTGTCTCTTTCTCTATCTCCCCCTTCCCTCTCTCTCTTTTCAATAAACAAAATATTTTTTTAAAAAAAGAGAGAGACGGGGTAGAGAGAGTGAGAGACAACAGCACAGAAGCTTCCTTTAATGTGATGTGGTTAGGTTCAAACCTGAACTGCACACATAGCAAAACAGTGCACTACCCAAGTGAACTATTTCACCAGTAACTCATTTTCCCCTCATTTCATAGGATAGAAAGAAATTGAGAGGGGAGGGGGAGACAGAAAAGGAGATATACAGAGAGACACCTGCAGTACTTGCTTCACTGCTCATGAAGCTTCCCCCCTGCAGGTGGGGAGTAGGGGCTTGAACCTGGGTCACCCCATTACCCAGGTACACCACTGTCCAGTGCCACCAGTAATTCATTTTTATTGTTAATATTTTTAAAATATTGTATGAGGAAAATAATTTTTAATAAATCCACTTTTTAAAAATTTATTTATTTATTCATGAGAAAGATAGAGAAAGAACCAGCCATCACACTAGTACATGTGCTGCCAGGGATTGAACTCAGGACCTCATGGTTGTGAATCCAGTGCTTTATCCACTGTGCCACCTCCCAGACCACGGAAAATATATATTTTTAAAATATTTATTTCATTTATTTTTCCTTTTGTTGCCCTTGTTTTTTTTTTATTGTTGTTGTAGTTATTACTGTTGTTATTGATGTCGTTGTTGTTAGATAGGACAGAGAGAAATGGAAAGAGGAGGGGAAGACAGAGAGGGGGAGAGGAAGATAGACACCTGCAGACCTGCTTCAACGCCTGTAAAGTAACTCCCCTATAGGTGGGGAGCCGGGGCTCAAACCGGGATCGTTATGCCCGTCCTTGCGCTTCGTGCCATGTGTGCTTAACCCACTGTGCTACTGCCAGACTCCCAGAAAATAATTTTTATCACTTGTAAATAAGAATTTACAAGACAGTAGTCACATGTGTACAGTGTTTTTTCCTTGTTATTTTTCTTTCTTTGGTAGAGGTGAGAGACACAGAGGAGAAGAAAGAGACAAAGGAGAAGAAAGAGACAAAGGAGAAGAAAGAGACAAAGAGACACAGAGGAGAAGAAAGAGACAAAGCGGTGGTGCACCTGGCTGAGCACACATGTTATGCACAAGGACATGGGTTTGAACCTCTAATCCCACCTGCAGGGGAAAAGCTTCACAAATGGTAAAGCAGTATATCAGGTGTCTCTCTCTTCCTCTCTATCTCTCCCTCCCCTCTTAATTTCTGGCTGTCTCTATCCAATTAATAAATAAAGAGAATTTTGAAAATAATTAAAAGGGGGGGGGCTGGTCGGTAGCACAACGGCTTAAGCGCACATGGCACAAAGCACAAGGACCCGAGTAAGATCTGGGTTCCAACTCCCACTCCCCACCTGCACGGGGGGGGGGGGGGGGTCACTTCACAATTGGTGAAACACGTCTGCAGGTGTCTTTCTTTCCCCCTCTCTGTCTTCCTCTCCTCTCTCGATTTCTTTCTGTCCTATCCAACAATAACAATAATAACAACAACCAGGGCAACAAGGGCAACAAAAATGGGAAAAAATGGCCTCCATTAGCGTAGGATTCATAGTGCAGGCATCCAGTCCCAGCAATAACACTGAAGGCAAAAAAAAAAAAAAAAACTATTTTAACCTATTTTGTTCACTGACTATATCATTAACATTTTCCCATATCAATAAATATCTATAACTGTTAGTATCACGCTGTATAGTTATAAACTGATTAATTTATTTTCATTCAGCACATTCTATTTATTAGTGAGAGAGAACAGGAGAGATAAAGAGAAGCAGAGTGTCACTCTGGCACATGAGATGCTGGAGATTGAACTTGGAATATCAAACTGGAGGGTCCAACATCTTATCCATTGTGCCACCTCCCAGGCTTCAACACGTTCTTTTTCTTTTTAATTTATTATTGGATAGAGACAGAAAGAAATTGAGGTGGGGAGATAGGGAGGGAGAGATAATTGCAGCCCTGTTTCACCATTCGTGAAGCTTTCCCCCTGCAGTGGGGGGAGGGGGAGGAGCTTGAACCTGGGCCATATACACTGTAATATGCGCACTTAACAGTTAACTACCTGACCCCAAACACATTCTAGTAATTGAACAACTATAAGATCTGGGCTTGGAAAAAAAAAAAGATCTGGGCTTGGCCCTGAGTGCATGGTGGTGAAGGAGGGGAATTATATAAACTCCACGCTGTTATGGAGTTTATATCCTATTATTACCATCTATCTCATTTGGAAACTGTTTTACTAAAAAAAAAAAAAAAAAAAAAAAAAAAAGCATGATGAGTTCTGGAAAGATATCTTACTGGGTAGAGTAGACTGGATCAGTGAAGTCACACATGCATGAGTGACTTTTTCCAGAAAAAAATAAGAATAGCATGGTGAAATCTGCATGCCTGAGGCCACAGTGATCACAGATTCAGTCCCTGAAACCATTTGTGCCAGAGACGAGCAGTGCTTTGATCTTTTTGCTTTTTCTCCCCGCTCTCTCTCTCATTCTCACTCTCTCATAATGAATTAATAAATATTTAAAGGGGTTCAAGCAGTGGCACAGCCAGTTAAGCGCATGGTGTGGAGCACAAG
Source organism: Erinaceus europaeus (assembly GCF_950295315.1). Taxonomy (NCBI): domain Eukaryota; kingdom Metazoa; phylum Chordata; class Mammalia; order Eulipotyphla; family Erinaceidae; genus Erinaceus; species Erinaceus europaeus. Next base: position 14,019,922 of record NC_080178.1, read on the forward strand.
GACCAGAGTAAGGATCCTGGTTCAAGCTCCTGGCTTCCCACTTGCAGGGGGGTCGCTTCACAGGCGGTGAAGCAGGTCTGCAGGTGTCTGTCTTTCTCTCCCCTTCTCTGTTTCCCCCTCCTCTCTCCATTTCTCTATGTCCTATCCAACAACAACGACAGCAATGACAACAATTATAATAATAACAACAATGGCAACAAAAAGGAAAAAATAGCCTCCAGGAGCAGTGGATTCGTAGTGCAGGCAAAACCATGGAAGCAAAAAAAATAATAATAAAATAATGATTTTTTTTTTAAATAGCACAGTGAGATCTGACAAACTGCACCTCTACTATGTGATTAGGCTTGACATCACTAGTAAAAAGTCCTATCTACTGCTTGTGCCCTTATCTGGTTAACACAAGAATGGAACCTTAACTAACCACTGTGGCCTTTCTCCTGATAACCAGTGACCTCAGTCTAATCAGTTTGTACTTGGTTGGTTCTGTGTCAAGGATAGAACCCAAGGCCTCATACATTCGAGGCATGAACTCCACCATCACATTCTCCAACCCACCAGTTTAATCGTGGCTTTAAAAAAAAAAATCGGGTGGTAGCACAGCAGGTCAAGCGCAGGTGATGCAAAGCTCAAGGACCCATGCAAGGACCCCGGTTCGAGCCCCCAGCTCTTCACCTGCAGGGGAGTCGCTTCACAAGCGGTGAAGCAGGTCTGTAGGTGTCTATCTTTCTCTCTCCCTCTCTGTCTTCCCCTCCTCTCTCCATTTCTCTCTGTCCTATCCAACAACAACGACATCAATAACAACAATAATAACTACAATAGGGCAACAAAAGGGAATAAATAAATAAATATATTTTTAAAAATTCACTGTGGAGTGATGCACCCAGTTAAGCACACACCACACACATTATCAAGCACAAGGACCTAGGCTCAAGTCCCTCCCCCTCTCCACCTACAGCATCACCACAGGGTGACACTTCATGAGTAGCAGTAGTGAAGCATCTATTTTTCTTACCTGATTTGTGGTGGAATCAATGACCCACAGCCAAACCTGCGTCTCTGTCTTCTGTAAGTAAACATAAAGGTTTGCTCCTTTTGTTTTGGGTATGACTGCTAAGAGCCAAAGGGATTAATTAATTAATTTATTATTTTGGATAGAGAGAAGTTGAGAGAGAAGGGAGAGATAGAGAAGGGAGAGAGAATGGCCTGGGAGGTGGCACAGTGGATAAAGGTTTGGATTCTCAACCATAAGGTCCTGAGTTCAATTCCCAGCAGCACATTACCAGAGTGATGTCTGGTTCCTTCACTCTCTCCTCCTGTCTTTATCATAAATAAATAAATAAATAAATTCTTTAAAAAGAGAAGAGTGAACTCAATCTCTCTCTCTCTCTCTCTCTCTCTCTCTCTCTCTCTCTCCTCTTTCTTTCTTTCCCAGAGACCTGCTCACTCTGGTTTATGGTGGTGCTGGGATTGAATACCGATTTTTGACGCCTCAGGCATGAAAGCCTTTTTGCATAATCATTATGCTATCTCCCCAGCCAAGCTAAAGGGACTTTTAAGTCCACTTAAAGAATGGATCCCAGGGCCAGGCCATGGTGCACTTGGTTAAGCACACATGTTACAATGTGCAAGGACTTGGGCTCAGGTCTCTGGTTCCACCTACAGGGGGGAAGCTTCACAAGTGGTGATGCAGGTCTGTAGAGGTCTCTCTTACTCTCTCCCCTCCTCATCTCCCCCTCTACTCTCAATTTCTCTCTGTCCTATCAAAAAACAAAATCTTTTTAAAGGAAAAAATGGCAGCCAGGAGCAGTGGGTTCATCACAAAGGCATGAAACCCAAGCGATAACTCCATTGACAATGGGAAAAAGAAAAAAAAAAAAAAAGACCCAGGCACAACTAGTAGAATTGCTTGACTAAATCCCTCAGGCAAGTCATTTCTCCTTTCTAAACTACTGCCTCCCAAGGAAGGAGGGGTTGGGGAGGGAAGAACCACAATTCAGACACCTACTTCTAGTTTTCTGACAGGGACCTTGCAGAAACCAAGCAGCTATAACTGCAGAATCCTCGAGAGAAATGTCATTTAAGGAAAAAGGCATTTGAATGAGGACAAAGGGCACATTCTCTGTTAAGTGGTCTGTCCTATCCTAAGAAAGACCATTTCCTTGCCTGTATGGTCTCTAGACAAGGAAAATCCCAGACTTGGCATTGGTAAGGAAGAAGAGGGCAGTGGAAAGGAAGGGAAAGAATTGTTAGACTTCTTGGCTGAGAATCAGAAACAAATAGTTCCCGAGCCTGGCATTGTCGGGGGCCAGAGTCAGGAGCAGTCGTGGAAGGCGGACAAGGAACATTACCGTTCCGGACTTGGCTCTGCACACCGTTACTCAACAGAAACTGGTGCGTAAGCAGGATCCTGAAGGATGCAGGAGAAACATAAACAGTCTTTGGGTGCGGACCTGGGGTTGCCTATAGAAGCCTTGCCAGGCCCGAGGTTGCTTGTCGGACATTTTGACTTATTTGATTTCCAGACATTCTTGCAGGATCTGGGCTATGACAGGGGGGCGGGGGTTGCTGAAACAAAAATCAAGTCTGGAATTCAGAAAAGCATTGTCCTCTGACCTCAAACTGGAGCCTCTAATCAGGGCGCTAGTCCTTACTCAGGTCAGTGAACATCCTCACTCTGTGCTATGGAAATGACTTGTTTTATTTGCCTATAAACTTCTGTCAGCACCTGCACCAAATTGAAACTTGGAAGACAAAATGAGGAAGGGGTTAATACCTCTAAAAACTCTTTCTATTTTTATGATCTGAACTTTCTTACACTTTGGAGGAGCAGAACAGGAGAGTGAAATTAGAGGACTTTCAGGATGAAAGAACTGAACAGATGGCAAAAAAAAAAAAAAAAAGGAAGTCTTCTAATTCAATTGCTCTTTTATGCCATCATTATTTTGCAGAGGGGGATGCAAAGAATGAGGACATGGGTAGATTGATTGGCAGTGCCCATGATGGCACAGCAACAAAAGAGACAGCCCTGTGGTTTTAAAAAGAAAAGACAGGAAGAGAGGGAAGCATCTCAAGCAAGGGGGTGATACTTCATAAAAGTCTACAACTAAATGTGGACGCTTAAAAATCTGAACTTCTGGTCTGGGAAGATATCAATAGCATGGTGGTGATGCAAAAACACTTTCTTACCTGAGGCTCTCAGGTGCCAAGTTCAATCCTCAGACCCCCATAAACCAGATTGGAGCAGTGCTCTGATATCTTTCTTCTATCTCTCTCAAAATAAATAAATAAACAAGCAAACAAACCTTTAAAATAGAAAGAGCTTCAATATTTATAAGACTATTTTAAAAATCTAGGGCAGAGGGTAGATAGCATAATGGTTATGCAAACAGACTCTCATGCCTGAGACTCCAATGTCTCAGGTTCAATCCCCCACACCACTATAAGTCGGAACTGAAGTGTTCTGGTTAAAATATATATATATATATATATATATTTTTTTAATCTAAACTTGTAGCTTCTAAATTGTATTGTATGCTATTATATGAAAAGGTGACTTTGGTGGCCAAGTGGTAGCATGCTTGGTTGAACATGCATGTTACCATGTGCAAGGACCCAGGTTCAAGCCCCTGGTACTCAGCTGAAAGGGGAAACCTTCATGAATGGTGAAGCAGTACTAAAGGTGTCTCTCTCCCTATCTCCTTTTTCCCTCTCAATTTATTTTTTTAAAGATTTATTTACTTATTTTTTAAAAGATATATTTTTTTATTTTTTAATATTTATCTATTGATTCTCCCTTTTGTTGCTTTTGTTGTTTTTTATTATTGTTGCAGTTACTGATGTCATTGTTGCTAGATAGGACAGAGAGAAATGGAGAGAGGAGGGGAAGACAGGGGGAAAGAAAGATAGACACCTGCAGACCTGCTTCACCATTTTGTGAAGTGACTCCCCTGCAGGTGGGGAGCTGGGGGTTCGAACCAGGATCCTTAAGCTGGCCCTTGTATTTTGTGCCACATGTGCTTAACCCGCTGTGCTACCGCCTGACTCCCTTATTTACTTACTGAGATAGAAGAGAGAGAAAGTGTTGGTATCTTCTAATTCTGCTTTTAAAAAACCCCTTCTGTTTCATTTGGTTTAAATCCCCCCTGCTTAACACTATTCTATTTACATAACCACTTCATTCTATTTACATAACCTCTGTTAACAAGCACCACCTTCCCTCCAGGGCATTGGTGGTTTAGTGGTAGAATTCTCACCTGCTCCACCCCCTCTCCTTGTCACACCCTGATCCTCTCCTTGTCACACTCTGATTTTCACCAGTCACTTTTCTCTCCACCCTCTCTATGTCACATCCTGTTTCCACCCTACTTGGCAAGTATATATAAAGACAGCATTGTGAGTTTTAGGGTACTTGAGTTTAGCTTAGCTCGGCTTAGATTGTGCTGTGTCCTGCATGAATAAAGAGATACTGCCTACAGCTCAACCATGAGTCCCTGGTCGTCTGTTACTCGCCCGTGAAGCCAGCCCGGCGAAAACAACAAGAAAGGACCAGACATCAATCTGGTACATGTGCTGCCAAGGACTGAACTTAGGATCCCATGCTTGAGAATCTAATGCTTTATCTACTGTGTCACCTTCTAGACCATCTCTCTTGATTTCTCATTGTCTCTATTAGGAAAAAAAAAATTAAAAAGCACTGTGAGCTACAATACATGCAAATAAAAATATCACTGGGCTGGCTTTTTAAAATACCTTATTTATTCATTTATTTTGGCTAAAAACAGAGGTATTGAGAGGGAAAGGGGAAATATAAAGGGAAAGAGAAAGACATCTGCAGCACTGCTTCACTGCTTGCCAGCCTTCCAACCTGCAGGTGGGGACTGGGGACTTAACCCTGGGCCCTTGCACACTGTAACATGTACACTCAACCAGATGAGCCACTGCCCAGTCCCTCAATGGGCTGACTTTAATGCTGGTTTCTAAGGTCAGTACTAATGCTGTTTTGCATATATGACTTAACTGTGCCCTTTAAGTCTATCTACACTTCTGGTCCCTATTTCTGCCTCTGATTTCTTCATTAGAGTTCCATTCTTTTGGAGTCAACGATAAATGAATCTTCACCTGTCCATTTCAGTTAACTAACAGCAGATGTCTGAGCCACTGTGTTGAAACTGTTATCCAGGTAGGAAAGGACTCCCACAATGCATAGCAAGGAGGGGAAGACAGGGAGAGTAGAAATGGAGTGGGGGGGGGGGGAGTGTGTGGTGCTGCATCCCTCACCCAGGAAGGGCAGTGAACTGTCATTCTATTATATGTCTTCAACCCCTAGAAGTCCACATCCGGCCTTGCCAGGGCTGGTTCTGATAGCTTGAGCACATGTATTTATATTAGTAAATTCAGGACAGATGGCTTAATCAAAGGATATTTTCACTTCTGAATTTGTGAATTAAATTATGTGCAAGTTCCTACAAGGATGTGAAAATTAAATGTAATTAAGCCTATAATGAAGCACAAGGTAATGAAACTTCTTACATGGAAGGTGAGCAAGTCCAGGGTGTGTGATCCCCAGGTCTAAACACAGCAGGGTCATATCTGGGTGGAACCCTGAACTTCCAGGGGTCACGGACACCCTAGTATCTGAGCTGTGGTGGTTTCCTTTAGCAGGTCTAAAGAATAACGAAAAGGGAAGTGAAAAGAGACGGACATACTTCACTTATTCCACAATTGTGCTTTTAGAAGAAATGTCTCCTGCAGGGCTTTGCTCTGGGGTTTTCTAGTCAGCATGCCAGGGCAGTGATGACGGCCAACAGCGTCACCCTGGCTTCTCCAGGAGCTGCCAACCCAGTGCTGATCTACCTTCTCCAGAAGCTTCTCCCGGGCGCATGCATAGAAAGGCTCTCCGGGGACTGGAGGAAAAGGTACCCTCAGACATTGTTGGTGGAAATATGAACTAGTGGAACCTCTGTGGAAAACAGAATGGACAGCTTCCTCAAAATACTGAATACTGGTTTATTTTTGTCGTCTCTGGGGCTTTATCCTCTACAGGCTGTTTTCGTTTTTTTGTTTTTCAAGTGGGAGGAGAGGGGGAAGGAAAGAGAGAAAGAGAGAGAGAGGCCCCACACCTATGGACATCTAATCTTTGACAAAGGGGCCCAGACTATTACATGGGGAAAGCAGAGTCTCTTCAACAAATGGTGTTGGAAACAATGGGTTGAAACATGCAGAAGAATGAAACTGAATCACTGTATTTCACCAAATACAAAAGTAAATTCCAAGTGGATCAAGGACTTGGATGTTAGATCACAAACCATCAAATACTTAGAGAAAAATATTGGCAGAACTCTTTTCCGCATAAATTTTAAAGACATTTTCAATGAAACGAATCCAATAACAAAGAAGACTAAAGCTAGTATAAACCTATGGGACTACATCAAATTAAAAAGCTTCTTCACAGCAAAAGAAACCACTACCCAAACCAAAATACCCCTCACAGAATGGGAGAAGATCTTTACATGCCATACATCAGACAAGAAGTTAATTACCAACATATATAAAGAGCTTGCCAGACTCAACAACAAGACAAAAAATAACCCCATCCAAAAATGGGGGGAGGACTTGGACAGAATATTCACCACAGAAGAGATCCAAAAGGCCGAGAAACACATGAAAAAATGCTCCAAGACTCTGATTGTCAGAGAAATGCAAATCAAGACAACAATGAGATATCACTTCACTCCTGTGAGAATGTCATACATCAGAAAAGGTTACAGCAGCAAATGCTGCAGAGGGTGTGGGGTCAAAGGAACCCTCCTGCACTGCTGGTGGGAATGTCAATTGGTCCAACCTCTGTGGAGAACAGTCTGGAGAACTCTCAGAAGGCTAGAAATGGACCTACCCTATGACCCTGCAATTCTTCTCCTGGGGATATATCCTAAGGAACCCAACACATCCATCCAAAAAGATCTGTGTACACATATGTTCTTGGCAGCACAATTTGTAATAGCCAAAACCTGGAAGCAACCCAGGTGTCCAACAACAGATGAGTGGCTGAGCAAGTTGTGGTCTATATACACAATGGAATACTACTCAGCTGTAAAAAATGGTGACTTCACCGTTTTCAGCCGATCTTGGATGGACCTTGAAAAAATCATGTTGAGTGAAATAAGTCAGAAACAGAAGGATGAATCTGGGATGATCTCACTCTCAGGCAGAAGTTGAAAAACAAGACGAGAAAAGAAAACACAAGTAGAACCTGAAATGGAATTGGCGTATTGCACCCAAGTAAAAGACTCTGGGGTGGGTGGGTGGGGAGAATACAGGTCCATGAAGGATGACATAATGACATAGTGGGGATTGTATTGTTAAATGGGAAACTGGGGAATGTTATGCATGTACAAACTATTGTATTTACTGTTGAATGTAAAACATTAATTCCCCAATAAAGAAATAAATTTAAAAAAGAGAGAGAGAGAGAGCACAACACCAGTTTCCTTCAACATTTTGGGGACTGGACTTGAACCTGGGTCACACACATGGCAGAGCAGTGCACAATCCAAGTGAGCTATTTTGCCAGTCCAAAATGCCTGCCCAATTCCACTCCTAGGTATCTATCTGAAGACTACACAAACACTAATTGGAAATGTATCTGCACACACACACACACACACACACACACACACACACACCGTGTTCACTGCAACAACCAAAGTATGAAACAATCAAACACTCATTGACTAAGAAGGAGGAGATAAAGAAAGATGTGGGCACATGGCGCTTTGGTGGTGGATGTGGTTGGTGGCACGCTTATTTTTTTTTTTTTCTCTTCTTCTCTTTCTTTCTTTCCTTTCTTTTTTAAATTCTATTTTACCAGAGCACAGCTCAGCTCTAACTTACGATGGTGGTGCTGAGGATTGAACCCAAGACCTCAGAACTTCAGGCATGAAAGCTTTTTTTAAAAAATTATTTTTTACATTTATTTATTTTCACTTTTTTTTTGAAGAGAGACTCTTTGTTTTTTTATATTTATTTATTTTCCCTTTTTTGCCCTTGTCTTTTTATTTTTCCCTCCAGGGTTATTGCTGGGCTCGGTGCCTGCACCATGAATCCACCGCTCCTGGAGGCCATTCCCCCCACCCCTTTTTTTTGTTGCCCTTGTTGTTGTAGCCTAGTTGTGTTTATTGTTATTGACATTGTTGATGTTGTTCGTTGTTGGATAAGACAGAGAGAAATGGAGAGAGGAGGGGAAGACAGAGAGGGGGCGAGAAAGACAGACACCTGCAGACCTGCTTCACCACCTGTGAAGCGACTCCTCTGCAGGTGGGGAGCCGGGGGCTTGAACCGGGATCCTTATGCCGGTCCCTGCGCTTTGTGCCACATGCGCTTAACCCTCTGCGCCACCGCCCGACCCCCTCCCTTGTCTTTTTATTGTTGTTGTAGTTACTGTTGTTATGATGTTGTTGTTGTTGGATAGGACAGAGAGAAATGGAGAGAGGAGGGGAAGACAGAGAAGGGGAGAGAAAGATAGACACCTGCAGAGCTGCCTCACCGCCTGTGAAGCGACTCCCCTGCAGGTGGGGAGCCGGGGGCTCGAACCGGGATCCTTATGCCGGTCCCTGCGCGACTCCTTGTTGTTGTTTTTTTCTTTATTGTTGTTGTCCATTGGTTGGCACACTGTTCAGCTACTTAAAGATAAAAATGGCCACTTGCAGCAAAATGGAAGCTTGAAGGGATTTCACAAAGCAAAGTAAGTCAGAAGGATATGGGGCCAGATCCTGGCACACCCAACACAGCACATACATTACCATGAACAGAGGCCTGGGTTCAAGGCCCTGACTCCACTGCAGTGAAGCAGTTTTGCAGGTAGACGCCTCTTTCTCCCCCAACCCGTCTCCACTCCCATCTCAGTTTCTCTCAGTCTCTATCCAATAAATAAATTACAAAAAAGGGCAAGCATGTGTAATTTTACTTATATGTGCAATCTAAGGATATAAAGTTGATAAGCAGACAAAATAAATATTAAAATTAGAGGTCCAGGTGATAGTTCACCTGGTAGAGCATACTTTTTTTTATTATTCATTTATCTTCCCTTTTGTTGCCCTTGTTGTTTTTATTGTAGTTGTAGTTATTTTTTGTTGTTATTGATGTCATCATTGTTAGATAGGACCAAGAGAAATGGAGAGAGGAGGGGAAGACAGAGAGGGGAGAGAAAGATAGACACCTGCAGACCTGCTTCACCGCCTGTGAAGAGACTCCCCTACAGGTGGGGAGCCAGGGGCTCGAACTGGGATCCTTATGCCAGTCCTTGTGCTTTGCACCATTTGCACTTAACCCACTGCACTGCTGCCTGATTCCCTAGAGCATACTTTAAAAAAAAATTTTCCCCTTTTGTTGCCTTTGTTGTTTTATTGTTGTTGTAGCTACTGTTGTTGTTGTTGATGATGTCGTCGTTGTTACATAGGACCAAGAGAAATGGAGAGAGGAGGGGAAGACAGAGAGGGGGAGAGAAAGATAGACACCTGCAGACCTGCTTCACTGCTTGTGAAGTGACTCCCCTGCAAGTGGGGAGCCAAGGGCTCCAACCAAACTGAGATCCTTATGCTGGTCCTTGCGCTTGGCACCACCTGCGCTTAACCCACTGCTCTACCACCCTACTCCGGACGAAAGCATTTTTACATAACCATTACGCTGTCTCCCCAGCCCAGTAACCCACACTTCTGAAAATTTGTTTGTTTATTAACAAGAGAGGGAGAAAGAGAGCCAGAGCATCACTGTGGCACATGCAATACTGGGAAACAAACTCAGGATTCATGGTTGGGAGTCCAGTGCTTTCTCCACTGCCCCACCTCCAGGCCACTGGTAACATACATTTGAAGAGGTTTGAACCTAGACTCCTAATACATACACTGTAACATAAACTGATGTTACCTCAATAAACATTTTTATTGGATCTCAAATCTTGTGAACAGTTAAAAAAATTCAAAAGACAGACCCAACCTCATTCCAGTGCCCACACTTAATGTGGTCACATTATGAAGCCTTGGGTTCTGTCTTCAACACTCAGAACATAAAACAACAAAACAAGAGAAATTTGGGGGAGGGCTCAGTAGATGGTAGAGGAGGGAGCTGGACATGGTGGTGGTGGCCATGGTGTGACAGTTCACAATTTGAAGAGAGGTGAAATGGCTCACCTAAAACATATACAGTCCCACTGGCCAGTGTTAGCTCAATAAAACATTGAAAAACCTCCAGAAGGGGAGTCGGGTGGTAGTGGAGCGGGTTAAGCACAGGTGGCGCAAAGCACAAAGACTGGCCTAAGGATCCCTGTTCGAGCCCCCGGCTCCCCACCTGCAGGGGAGTCACTTCACAGGCCATGAAGCAGGTCTGCAGGTATCTATCTTTTTCTCCTCCTCTCTCTCCCCCCCCATTTCTCTCTGTCCTATCCAACAATGACATCAATAACAACAACAATAATAACTACAACAAGAAGGGCAACAAAAAAGGAATAAATAAATAAGTATTTAAAAAAAAACCTCCAGAAATAGGAAAGCTGATGTCATTTACATTGTGGTTCCATTCCAAGTCACTTCTCTTGCAGTTAGCACAGCAATTATGAAAGTAAATACCCAAAGTGCAGGAAAGCACACTCCAAAAGAAAGTTGAACGCGTTACTGTTGGGCATGGTCCTAGGAGATAGCTCACCTGATAGGAGGCATGCCTCACCATTAGCATGACCCTGGGTTCAAATCCAGATACCACTTAGAAGCACCACAGTACCAGCGAAAGCTCCACAACTGTGAGGTGGTCCTGCTGTGATGTCTCTCCCTCTCTTTGTACCTGAAATAAAAAGAATGAAAAGTTAGCCAGGGAATAGTGAAATCATGTATACCCAAGGCTCCATCACTGCCAAAGAAGAGGAGGAAGAGAAAGAGGAGGAGAAGAAAAGGAGCAAGTAGTAGTAGTGTTGGGAGTAAATTAACCGTAAGTTTAATTAAAGATCTATGAGCTTGGGTGGGGGTGACAGTATAATTATTATGCAAAAGATGGTCATGCTTGAGGCTCCAAGGCACCAGGTTCAATCCCTAGTATCAAAGTAAACCAGAGTTGAGCAGTGCTCTAGTAAATAAAGAATAGAAGGTGGCATACCACACCAAAGTGAAAGACTCTGGGGTGGGTGGGTGGGGAGAATACAGGTCCAGGAAGGATTCAGAGGACCTAGTGGGGGGTTGTATTGTTATATGGGAAACTGGGGAATGTTATGCATGTATAAACTATCGTACTTACTGTTGAATGTAAAACATTAATTCCCCAATTAAAAAAAAAAGTAAAGAAAAAGAAAAGAAGGTAATTGGGGGTCGGGCGATAATGCAGCGGGTTAATTGCACATGGTGTGAAGCACAAGGACCTGCATAAGGATCCCCGGGCTCGAGACTCTGGCTCCCCAACTGCAGGGGAGTCACTTCACAAGCGGAGAAGCAGGTCTGCAGGTGTCTATCTTTCTCTCCCCCTCTCTGTTTTCCCTCCTCTTTCCATTTCTCTCTGTCCTATCCAACAACAATGACATCAATAACAGTAATAATGATAACCACCACAACGATAAAAAACAAGGACAACAAAGGGGAAAAAACAGCCTCCAGGAGTAGTGGATTCATAGTGCAGGCACCAAGAATAACCCTAGAGGCAAAAAAAAAAAAAATTAAAAAATAAAAATAAGTAAAAGAAAGTAATTACTTCAAAGCTAAAATTCATTTTTAGTAAACGGAGAGAGAGAGAGAACACACCTGGATCACATACATGGCAAGGCAGCGCACTGCTCAAGTGAGCTATAGTACTGGCCCTAAAATTCAAATAAGTAAGTTATGATCCTGACTTCTCACGATTTCACTGTGCCTAGAACACCCATGTGAAAGGAAGACTGTACAGTCAGGGAAACACCGTGTGCTCATAGATAGATTTTAACATATGGTAAAAATGACAATAAAGCCGTATTCCCCAAAACAGGAGTCTATAGACTGGTGCTCTAATGAATTGCTCCTTGAAGAGAAAGAGATAGAGAGGAAAAGATTCTGGAAAACTCATGCATAAACCCTCTTAGAATTTCACAAAACACAACTATATGTTTCCAAAGAATACTGCAGGGGAAAAATATGTTTGACTTATCATAATTACCTATACTCGGGCCAGGCAGTGGCGTAGCAGCTTGACTGCACATGTTACCATAATTCCCCATATATCTCTAAACCAGGGAAACAGAAACTAAGTAGACTGCTGATCTTGAATGCATGAGGCTCCTGGTTCTGTCCTTAGCTGTATGCAAGTAGTACTCTGCCCTCTGTTTCTCTCTGTCTCTTTCTCCCTCTTACATAAAAGACTCCCTCTTGGGTGGGGAGAGATAGCATAATGGTTATGCAAAGAGACTCTCATGCCTGAGGCTCCCAGGTCCCAGGTTCAATCCCCCGCACCACCATGAGCCAGAGCTGAGCATTACACTGGTAAAAATCATAATAATAGGGAGTTGGGCAGTAGCTCAGCAGGTTAAGCGCACGTGGCACAAAGTGTAAGGATTGGCTTAAGGATCCCAGTTTGAGTCCCGGCTCCCCACCTGCAGGGGAGTCGCTTCACAGGCAGTTAAGCAGGTCTGCAAGTGTCTATCTTTCTCTCCCCGTTTTCCCCTCCTCTCTCCATTTCTCTCTGTCCTATCTAACAACGATGACATCAATAACAACAACAATAATCACTATAACAACACCTCTCAAAGCCCCCACATATACACATGCAAGTGGAAACTAGCAACTAGAACCTAGATCCTTGTGTGCTCAACTCGGTGTGCCATCACCTAGTCCCATAAGGTAAATCTTTTAAAAACTAAATGGGGGGGTGGGGCAGGGGCAGATAGCAGAATGATTATGCAAAAAGATTCTCATGCTTGAGGTTCCCAAGTCCCAGGTTCAATTCCCCACACCACCATAAACCAGAGCTGAGCAGTGCTCAATTTAAAAAGGAAGATGCTTCAATAAAGGATTACTTAAAATTCAAAAACAAACAAACAAAAAAAAAGTAAATGGGAAGCTCCAAATGGTTTGCCCGGTACAGTGCTGCAGTTCTCTTTCCCTCTGTTTCTCCCCTCCTTTTCTATCTTTGTCTGTCTCTCACCCTCTTATCAAAAGGAAAAGGTTTAAAAAAAAAAAAAAAAAGGCCACCAGGAGTCATGCAGGCACCAAACCCCAGATAACCCCTGTGGCCAAAAAGGAAGGTGGGAGATAGCTCACCCCGTAGAGTGAACCCTTTACCATACACAAGGGATTGAGCCCCTGCCCCCACTGCACCCCAGCCACCCCAGGGGAGCCCCATGTAGCACAGAGAAACTCCAGGCATGAACAGTGGGATAGTGCAATGGTGCTTTCTCTCTCTCTCTCTGTGTCTGTCTGTCTCTCCTTCTCTATCTAAAGTTAGAATAAAATAAATAGATAGAATGCAATGAAATCTTGCAGGCAGGAGACTCTGGCAGGCAAATAAATAAATAAATCAACTGTTAAATTCTCCCATGCAATAGCTATCGTTAACTTGGGAAGTTCCACTTTAAAGTTCAATTTGCAATACTGTCCACTTATACTTACTAGTGGTGATCGGGCAAACCTATGACCAGGACATCATGTCAAATGACAGAAATACTTTTCTTACAAAATACCTGGTGTGTGACTTTTTAATTATCTGTATTTATTTATTGGATAGAGACAGCCAGAAAGCAAGTGGGGTGGCAGTGATAGAGAGGGAGAGAGACAGAGAGACACCTGCAGCACTGCTTCACCACTTGCAAAGCTTTCCCCCTGCAGGTGGGGGCTGGGGGCTTGAACCTGGGTCCTTGAGCATTGTAACATATGGGCTCAACCAGGTGCGCCACCTCCTGGCGCCCCTTACAAAGTATCTGTACCTGAAAAAAAAAAAAGTTGCACAATTGGAGGAAGTTTTGGTGCTATGGTGCCTTTCCCGCTCTGTGTCTATCTATTTATAACTGAAGGGGAGAAAAAAAAAACCAGCCAGGAGGGATGAATCTCCAATGATGAGAAAAATAAACAGCAATCTTCGGAGGTTTTGTTTCTAAATGAAGTCACGACATGACCAGTAGATGGCAGTGTGGCTCCATTTACCATACAGCCATATCACACCAAACCAGAGTATTAATAGTTCCAGAAACATTTGAGTTTTTTAAGAACACATAAGTACATTTATACATTCATCTTGTCATTCCTTCAAACATGTAATAGGTATTTTTTTAATTCTGGAAATGCTGCTGGATGTTGAAGTTGAGAAATGAAACAGTTCACCATCAAAACATGTTGGTTTTGATGGTTTTGGTCAAGCCTTCCTACCCAGGATTAGATATATCTTGCTATACAGTAATGAGTAAACATGTTATGTAAAGGCCTTAGATCAGGTGGATATGGTTAGAGAATCATATGTCACTATGTAATTACCAGCTGTAGGCAGCTGTGTTCTTTCCATCTATAAAAGGGGTGGTCACTGAGAAGGACTGAGTTTCCCCCACCCCATCCCTACCCTCAGGAACTGTGTTCCCCCTCCCAGAAAAAAGATGTGCCTCTGGGAGTCTGGCTGTAGCGCAGTGGGTTAAGCACAAATGGCACGAAGCACAAGGACTGGCATAAGGATCCCTGTTCGAGCCCCCAACTCCCCACCTGCAGGGGAGTTGCTTCACAGGTGGTGAAGCGGGTCTGTAGGTGTCTATCTTTCTCTCCCCCTCTGTCTTCTTCTCGCTCCATTTCTTTATGTCCTATCTAACAACGACGACATCAATAACAACTACAACAATAAAAAGGGCAACAAAAGGGAATATATAAAAAGATGTGCCTCTGAGTCTCCTAGTTTCTTTCAGCTTCCACTACCCTGTGCCCCTGCTCAGAATAAATGAATTTATTTATTTATTTATTTATTTTTTTACCAGAGCAATGCTCAGCTCTGGCTTATGGTGGTGTGGGGGATTGAACCTGGGACTTGAGAGCCTCAGGCATGACCATTATGCTATACCCCCACCCAAATGAATTTTTTTTTTTTTTGGTCAGGCAGATGGCATTAAGTAAAAGAAGTCAAAGCAAAAGTGTGATTAACAAGAAATACATGGTCGTTCATATCTCATATATATTTAGTCTTTATCCACCATACCTGACTCAAAGTTCCCAAAAGCTCTGGAATCTCCCCACCCCGTGCCTCCAGCCAGTATCGACAGCGCTACAAGTGTCTCTGATTATGTTAATGAAGTGATTTTTGGAAAACACCTGAAGAAGGAATCTACTTGCAGGAGGACCAAGTAACTAAACAGCCCCTTCAAGAGCACCCCTAGATCTCAGGGAGGAAAGAAGAACTAGAGATTGCATTCAGTTGCCAACAGCAAGTGATTTAATCAATCATACCTAAAGGATGAAGCCCCATATGTGGTCCAGGAAGTGGTGCAGTGGATATAGCGTAGACTCTCAAGCATGAGGTCCTGGGTTCAATCTCCAGCAGCACATGTACCAGAGTGATGTTTGGTTCTCTCTCTCTGCCTATCTTCTTCATGAATAAATAAATAAATTCTTTTTTTAAAGAAAATGAAGCCCCATACAAACCCAAAACAGAAGGACTCCAGAGAGGCCCTGGGCCTCTCATGCCTGAGGCTCCAAAATCCCAGTTTCAATCCCCTGCAGAACTGAACAGTGCTCTGGGAAGATAACACTAAAATCTGAACATCACAATAGATGACTTTAACAATCAAAATAAATCCATGAGGTCAGAGAGGCTCTGGGCTGGTGAGGAGGCATGGACTGTGAGGGCACAGAAGCCCCAAATTCTTTCCCTAGATGTTGCCTATGCATCTTTCCCACCTGTGTGTTCCTGAATTCTAGCCTCTGTGACCAATTGGTAACTTGGTCAGTAAACAAATTTCCTGTGTTCTGGGAGCCATTTTAGCAAATTGGTCAAACCTGAGGTGGAGGTGGTAGAAAACTTCTGGTTTGTAGCTAGTTGGTCAGAAGTACAGGTTAGCAACTGTCATCTAAAACGAAGGGTGGCCTTGGGAGACTTAGCCTGTGCAAGTGATGCCTCTTCTGGGTAGAGGTAGTCAGAACTGAGTTAATTCCACCCTCTGCACCCTATCATGACCCCAAGTCCATGCTCCCAGGGGAAAGTTTTCAAGAGAAGGCATGGAATTCGGAACTCTGGTGGTAGAAATTGTGTGGAGTTGTAACCCTCTTATCCTGTGGTCTTGTTGATATTTTTCATTTTATAAATGAATTAATTTTAAAAAAGAACTGAGTTAAATTCTCCAACACCTATTGGTGCCTAAAAACTGCATATTGTTATGGGGGACCCCCACACACACCTTGCACACAGATACATAGACATGCGCCAGGGAACCCTACATAGTCAAACTGAGAAAGATAAATATATTCTCTCATTCACATGCGGCGTCTGGGGGAAAAAGTGACTCATAGATGCAGAAAACAGTTTAGTGGTTGCTAGAGGTAGGGAAGGTATGGCGGCAACTGGGGGTGGGGCAAAATGGGTGAAGGGATTCAAAGAGACACACAGTCATAAAATAAATACGTATGGGGCTGGGCAATAGTGCGCCTGGTTGAGAGCACACATTACCGTGCTCAAGGATCTGGGTTCAGGCTCCCCCCCAGTCCCAACCTGCTGGGGGGAGACTTCATGAGTAAGGAAGCAGGTCTGCAGGTGTCTCTCTCTCTCCCTGTCTCCCTCCCCTCTCAACTCCTATCAAGGGGGAGAGAGGGAAAGAGGTGAGAAAGACACTTGCAGCACTGCTTCACCACTCGTGAAGCATTCCCCCTGCAGGTAGGGGCCAGGTGATGGAGAACCTGATTAAGTGCACACTTTACAGTGCTCAAGGACACGGGTTCAAGCCCCTGGCCCCCACCTGCAGGGGGGAAAGCTTCATGAGTGGTGAAGCAGTGCTGCAGGTCTCTCCCTCTCTATCTCTACCCAATAAGAAAAAAGAAAGGAAGGAAGAAAAAGAGAAAAAGGAAGGAAGGAAGGAAGGAAGGAAGGAAAAAAATAAGGCATCCCAGGGAGGTGGCCCTCTCTGGCCATGCAATGGTGACAATTTTCCTCAATACGGAGCACCTTCTCTGCCCTCGATAAGATGCTGAAAGACAATGTATCTTCCCAACATTCAGCTCAGGAGTAGAAAGAAAGGCAAATTCCTTTCACGTGGGCTCAGCATTTCAGACCATCCCAGAGGGCTGCAGCAATAGTATGCAACTAGACACAATGCTTCACAGTTTCTGGGAGAATTGCCAACACAAAAGACCCCTCTGCCCTTCACAGCCTCCGCCCTCCAGCCCGCTTGTCGCAGGACGCGGGGCGGAGATGAACAGAGCGAGAGGTGCCGCAAGCCCGGCGTCCAGCAGAGGGCGCTCTCCGCCAGCTGCGGCCCCGGGAAGCTCAGCCGCGCAGCCCGCGCCGGCGTTTTCAAAATAAATCCCGCCCCGCCCCCCCTCCCGGAGGCCTCCGGGAAGAAGGCACCGCCTCCCCCGCTAAGGTGTCCAGACGCGATACTCGGCGGTCCAGTTCCTTCTCTCTGGCTTCCTGCCGGCACCCCGCCTTCATGCTCCAGCCCCAGTCAGAAGGAAGCCGCGCTCGGTACACTCAACCCACCCTTCATGCAGCGTGTGGCCGCCACTCTCGCACGCCCCGCCCCCGGAAGTGACGACAGCCCCGGGTCCGACCCGCGTCCCGTCGGGCCTCGCGGCGGTGGCGCGAAGATGGCGGCGACTGGGGCCATAGAACGGAGTTTTGCGGAGCTCCTGGGCTCTGAGCGCGAAAGGCCAAGACACATTCGGGAGTTCACGGTGTGCAACATCGGTACGCAAACAAATCCGAGCGAGAGGCGAGATCCGATCCTTTTCGGGTTCCTTCCCATGGCCCCTAAATCTGTGACCCCTTCCCGCCCCTGTTCCTCCTGGGTCCACATGTTATTAGCCTTGGAGCAGAACTTCCTTAATATCTGACTCATTTTTCTCTTCCCTTTCTTTTTCTATGGAATGTCAGTTCATCATCCTCTGCTTTCTGGGCGCTTTGAGTCCCTGTCAGCCCCAGAAGCAGGTGTGCTGCTGACTGCCCGCCCTTCTTTTTGCAGGAACTGCGAATAGCGTGGCGGTGAAGTACAGCGAGAGCGCGGGAGGCTTCTACTATGTGGAGAGTGGCAAGCTGTTCTCCGTCACCAGAAACAGGTTCATTCATTGGTAAGTGTTGTGCACTTCAGCCCCGTCCTTGGATAGCAGCAACTTTGTTTGGTGTCTGCATTTTCGTGTAATTTACCAAAGTGTTAAGTCTCCTGAACGGTCAGGGAGAGTTGTGAAAAATGGATGGGAGTGGATAGCATAATGATTATGCAAAGAATGTATCATGCCCAGAGGCCCCGACCCAGGTTCAATCCTCAGCATCACCATAAACTAAGAGTTGATTGGGCCTCTGATTAAAAAATAAGAAAGAAATGATAGTTATGAAAAGAGAAAAATTGTTTTCTACTCATGTTTAGACAAAAAAAAAAAATTAAGAATAAAGAGTTCTAGAAAAGGTAGCCCCTGACAGCTCAGAAAACAGTGTAAGAGATAAATCATCCGAGCCTGTTGTAAGCATGGTACTCGTTTTGAAGGTTTGGGGGTGTTTTTGTTGAGCACTGTTCAGATTTGGCTTACGATAATGCTGGAAATTGAACCTGAGAACTAAGGGGGGGATAGATAGCACAATGGTTATGCAAAGAGACTCATGCCTGAGGCTGCAAAGTCTCAAGCTTCTATCCCCCACACCACCATAAACCAGAGCTAAGCATTGCTCTGGTTTAAAAAAAAGGGGGGGAGGAGTTGGGCGGTACCACAGCGGGTTAAGTTCAGGTGGTGCAAAGCGCAAGGACCGGCGTTAGGATCCCGGTTGGAGCCCCCGGCTCCCCACCTGCAGGGACGTCGCTTCACAAGCTGTGAAGCAGGTCTGCAGGTGTCTTTGTCTTCCCCTTCTCTCTTCATTTCTCTGTCCTATCCAACAACAAAGGCAACAAAAAGGAATAAATAAATATAAAAAAAGAGTCTCAGGCATAAAAGTCATTTGAATAACTCCATTATGCTGTCTTTCCAGCCCTCTATTTTGCTTTTATTATTTTTTTTAATATTTTCTTTATTTTCCTAAAGAAACAGAGAAATTGAGAGGGAAGGGAGAGATCCGAAGAGAAAGGCACCTGTAGCACCATTTCACCACTTGTGAAACATCCCCCTGCAAGTGGTGACCAGGGGCTTGAACCCAGGTACTTGTGCACTGTAATGTGTGTGCTCAACCAGGTGCTCCACCTACTGCCCCCCCCCCTTTTTATAGTGCTTTACAGCTTCATTCTACAACTATGTTTGAGCTACTTCATATCACTATACCAAGTAGCTTGGGCTGAAGTAGTCAGCAAGGCTAAGAGTCATACACACAACCATTTCCTGACTCAGCTCCCAAGGGAGTCAGGCTTTCCTGACATCAAATTAGTTTTCAGACATCAGGGGGATAAAAATTTTAGGTACTTGCAAGAAAATAACACATATTCAAAGAACTCTGAGAAGGAGCCAATAGATTCTATTCAGAGAATAGCGAGCTGGAGGTGGGAGAGCACACGTCACTCTGTGCAAGGACCCACATTTGAACTTCACCGCT
Organism: Erinaceus europaeus; assembly: GCF_950295315.1. Taxonomy (NCBI): domain Eukaryota; kingdom Metazoa; phylum Chordata; class Mammalia; order Eulipotyphla; family Erinaceidae; genus Erinaceus; species Erinaceus europaeus. Next base: position 14,039,614 of record NC_080178.1, read on the forward strand.
AATGGGACCATCATGGACGGCACTTGGGTGAGCTCTTTGGACTGGAACAGTGCTATAGTATATTTCTGTCTCTAAAAAAAAAAAAAATTCAGCCTGAAAGCAATGCAATTACTTATATGTTAGGCCTCCTGCAACACAAAGAAATAAACAAGCAAAAACAAATAAATTGGGGGTCAGGTGGTGGCGTAGTGGGTTAAGCGCAGGTGGCGCAAAGCACAGAGACCGGCGTAAGGATCCCAGTTTGAGCCCCCGGCTCCCCACCTGCAGGGGAGTCGCTTCACAGGCGGTGAAGCAGGTCTGCAGGTGTCTATCTTTCTCTCCCTCTCTCTGCCTTCCCCTCCTCTCTCCATTTCTCTCTGTCCTATCCAACAACGAATTGCGTCAACAAGGGCAATAATAATAACCACAACGAAGCTACGACAAGGGCAACAAAAGGGAGGGAAAAATGGCCTCCAGGAGCGGTGGATTCATGGTGCAGGCACCGAGCCCAGCAATAACCCTGGAGGAGGGGGAAAAAATAAATTAATTAATTAAGATACTGGGAATCTATAGCTGCATAAACAAAGGGTAAAGTAATAAGACAAGCAGCTGAGGGCCTGGTTGGGGCTCTTTTTCTTTTGCTGTTGTCCTGGCTTAATGGTGTGGGGGATTGAACCTGGAATTTTGGAGCCTTGACCATGAAAGTCTTTTTGACTACTGGTTGTTTTTAAGGCTTTGATTTTTGTTTGGGAATAAATGAGAGGGTTTCAAGTGGAGAAATAACATGGTGTGAGTTCAAGCTGACTTTTTCAGAGAGAAAGAAAATAGAAGATACCCAAGCTCCCCCTGATCTCAAAGTACTAGCAGATTTTAATCGTACCAGGGCTAGAAACTGGGTCACATATGTGGCAAAGCAGGCACTCTCCCAGATTGGTTATCTTACTGGCCCTAAATCATGACTTAAAGGATCGCAATGACAGCTGTGCTGAGAGAGAGTGCCGAGAAACCAATTAGGAAGTTGGTGCTGTGATCCAAATATGAAATGATGGTGACTTAAACCATGATGGCACATGCCATGAGACATGCTCTGAGTGGCTATGTCTTGAAGGTGAATCTGTAGAATATGCTATTGGCCATCTGTGTCCTGACGGGAGGCTCCACTGCACAGAGCATAGTACAGAAAGCTGCCACCACTGGGGCTCTGGGGATAGTGTCCTCAGGTAAAATCAGAACTGACTTGAACAATGGAAGGTAAAATGGTTATTGAGAGAGAAGCTGAGGATCCAGACAATTGTGTTGTCAACCTAGCACAGGCAGGAGAGAGGGGGTAATGGTAGTTGGAAAAGAGGCTATTTGTAGAAGGAAACTATGGATAAGAGAAGTGCTAAGAAGACAGGAATGGAGGAGTCCATTGGAATGTTGACCTTGGGAAGACTCAAGTAGGACACAGTAATTTACTTACTTATTTATTCCCTTTTGTTGCCTTTGTTGTTTTTACTGTTGTAGTTATTGTTGTTATTGATGTCGTCGTTGTTGGATAGGACAGAGAGAAATGGAGAGAGGAGGGAAAGACGGGGGCGGGGGGAGAGAAAGATAGATACCTACAGACCTGCTTCACCACCTGTGAAGCAACTCCCCTGCAGATGGGAAGCTGAGGGCTCGAACCGGGATTCTTGCGCTTTGTGCCACGTGCGCTTAGCCCGCTGAACTACCGCTGACTCTTGGCATAGTAATTTCTATAGTGCCAAAGATAACACATGGCAGAATTTTCCTGAAAGTAAGCCCTGTTTCCTAGCTTGAAGAATAGAAGGGGTATATCTACATTAAATAAGATTATTTTTATTTGATACTCTAATAATCTAGTGGCAATCACATTCTACTATAAGCAATAGTGTCTTGTGATTTTTTTTTAGTTTAATTACATTGAATATTCTAAGTGAACTATCAAATTTGAAAATGCTTTCATTCTAACTTAATAATAAAGATTTGAATGTTGTATTAATGCTGTTTTATAAATTTACATAATGTGATCCTTTGAAATATATGGATTGGTTTGAGTTTGTTCATCTATAATTTTCAAATTAAGAGGGTTTACTTGGAAACTATTGCTCTAGATTTCATTGCAGTAATCAGAAAGAAAAATATAGTGACTTTGAAGGTGGTACAGTGGCTAGAGTAATGGACTTAGAAGCATGAGATCAGAAGTTCAGTCCCTGGCATCTCACATGCCATAGTGATCTGCTGGTTCTATCATTTAAAAAAATTAAATAAGCGCATCTTAAGAAAGAATAATATTAAGTTTGTAAAACAGAATTTTCTTTTCTTCTATAGGAAGACCTCTGGAGATACATTGGAGCTTGTGGAAGAGTCACTGGACTTAAATTTGCTGAATAACGCAGTTCGCCTCAAGTTCCAAAATTGCAGTCTCCTACCTGGAGGGGTTCATATCTGCGAGACTCAGCATCATGTCATCTTTTTGATATTAACAAATCTAACAGTGCACAGATTACTTTTACCACACCCTGCCCGGATGTATAGGAGTGTAAGTTGCTCAGTCCTTTTTTTTTTTCCCCCCCAAATTACTCTGGCTGTTACAAATTCGGTGCTGGAATAGCATGCTAAGGAGTTGAAGGGAATTGGATTCTGTGTTAACCCTTAACGGTCATACTTTGAGGGTTACTAGTTTTAGTCATCAGACATTTTAAATTGAAGAAATAGATTTCAGGTGGCAGGTAGTGGCGCACCTGGTCGAGCACACATGGTACAGTGTCCAAGGCTTCAAGCCCCCAGTCCCCACTTGCCAGAGCAAGAGAAGCAGCACTGCACATATCTCTTTCTAGTCCCCCCCCCCTTTCTCAATCTCTCTGTCTCAGAAATAAGTGAATAAGATATTTTCAAAAATTGATTTCATTAGAAAGGATAACTCATTTGTTTGATTTTTTTTTTTTTTTTTCCCAGAGCACTGCTCAGCTCTGGCTTATGATGGTGCTGGGGATTGAATTTGGGATCTTTGGTGCCTCAGGCATGAAAGTCTTTTTGCAGAACCATTATGCTGTCTCCCCAGCCCAACAATTTTCTTGTTTCCAACAGTTTTTTTTTTTTTTTTTTACTCTGAAAGTTTTTGTAGCAATTGAGAGGGACTGAGCAAAATTCAGTTCATTAGGGGACCAGGAGGTGATGCACCAGGTTAAGCACACATGGTGCAAAGTGCACAGACTAGCATAAGGATCTTGGTTTGAGCCCCCAGCTCCCCACCTGCAGGGGGAGGGAAGGTCATTTCACAAGCAGTGAAGCAGGTCTGCAGGTGTCTGTCTTTCTCTCCCCTCTCTGTCTTCCCCTCCTCTCTCCATTTCTCTCTGTCCTATCCAACAACAGTAACAAAAATAACAACATCAAGGGCAACAAAAATGAGGGAAAATAGCCTCCGAGAGCAGTGGATTCATATTGCAGGCACCAAGCCCCAGAGATAACCCTGGAGGCAAAAGGGGGGGCGGATTTTTCACTTCATTTTGGTGAAACAGATTTTTCTTTTAAATTATTCTGCAGGAATTAATTTACTTTGATTTAACCAATTTTTCTTTTTTGCTTCACAGGAATTGGTAGCTGAAAGTCAGATGCAGTCAATATTCACTGACATAGGAAAAGTGGACTTCCAGGATCCTTGCAACTATCAGTTAATTCCAGCAGTACCTGGACTCTTGCCTAATTCTACCAGCTCAGCAGCCTGGCTTAGCAGTGATGGGGGAGCTCTGTTTGCTTTGCCATCTTCCTCTGGGGGGATCTTTGTTCTTAAACTACCTCCTTATGACATACCTGGTAAGAATGGAAATTAACATGGATTTAACTTTAAACAGTGTTGGCATTAGAAGAGAAATCCAAACTCATTCAATGTGGGAATTGTTTTTATACTATGACCCTAACATGGTCATTCCTGCTTGCCTGGTGACTCTCTGGTGCTTCCCCCGCCTCCAGTTGCTGGGGCTTTGTGCTGGAACTACAAAATGGAGAGAGAAGGGGAGAGAAAGACACCTGCAGACTGCTTCACCGCTTGTAAAGTGACCCTCTTGCAGGTGGGGAGTTGGGGGCTCGAGCCGGGATCCTTACACTGGTCCTTAACCTCTCTGCAGGTGGGAAATGGGGTCTTGAACCTGGGTCCTTTCTCATAGTACTTTTTGTGCTTAACGGGGTTTGCCACTGCCTAGCCCTTGTTTGTTTATTTATTTATTTATTTATTTTATTCCAGAGGAGGATGTTTTAAATATTTATTTATTCCCTTTTGTTGCCCTTGTTTTATTGTAGTTATTATTGATGTCGTTGTTGTTGGATAGGACAGAGAGAAATGGAGAGAGATGGGTAAGACAGAGAGAGGGAGAGAAAGATAGACACCTGCAGACCTGCTTCACCGCCTGTGAAGCGACTCCCCTGCAGGTGGGGAGCCAGGGGTTGAAACTGGGATCCTTAATGCCGGTCCTTGCGCTTTGCACCACATGCGCTTAAACCGCTGCACTACCGCCCGACTCCCAGGAGGATGTTTTATTACAGAGGATGAGGAATTATAAAGTTTTAGAGTAAGGGAAAAATAGGTCTTTTTTAAAAGTATTTACTTTATCCTAATGAGAAACAGATATCACTGCTCAACTCTGAATCTTTTTTTTTTAACATTTATTTATTTATTTATTCCCTTTTGTTGCCCTTGTTTTATTATTGTAGTCATTATTGTTAGGAATACATGCTGTTGACATGACATGTGGAGAGGTACATCCTCGAATTTTCTTAGTTTGAAAAATGCCACTGGTTATAAAGACCTTTTCAGATTCATCTTTCTTGCCTTTGGGGTTTTGCTTTTTAAGAGCCTTGAGGTCACTGGCCTCTTTCCAACGTTTTAGGAATCGTGTCTGTTGTGGAACTGAAGCAGAGTTCAGTGATGCAGCGACTCCTTACGGGCTGGATGCCAACAGCTATCAGGTGAGTAGTGTCTGGCAGGTAAACCAAAGACCCAGTTACCTTTTTTTTTTTTTGTACTGGTTAGCACCTGTTTGCTCCTCCAGTCTTCTCCACAACAGACGAACAGACTGGAAAGGAGAAGGGCTGTGCAGTGTCACACACTCATCTGAGGAGAGGCATACTCTAGGGCCACTTCATCTCTAACGGGATAGCTTGACAGCAGAAACTGACTAGCCATAGGGTTTATTTACACAGTATCTAGTTCAGTGCTGTGCTCAAATTTGCATGCTAGTGGGAGTTTTTGATAGAACAAAGTGATACAAAAGAAAATGATATTGTAAACCTGAGAGATGGTGCAACAGCAAAGTACTGGGCTTACAAGCATGAAGTTCTGGATTTCATCAGTGGCACCACATCTTCCTAAGTGATTCTCTGGTCTCTCTTGTGAATAAATAATACAAATCTAGGGAGTCGCAGCAGGTTAAGCATAGGTGGTGCAAAGCACAAGGCCTGGTGTAAGGATCCCAGTTTGAGCATCCGGCTCCCCACCTACAGGGGAGTCCATAGGTAGTGAAGCAGGTCTGCAGGTGTCTTTCTCTCCCCCTCTGTCTTTCCCTCCTCTCTCCACTTCTCTCTGTCCTAGCCAACAACAATGATATAAATAATAACTGCAACAATAAAAAACAAGGGCAACAAAAGGAAATAAATAAATATAATATAAATCTTAAGAAAACAGTCTTACAGGGGGCCAAACAGTGTGCACCTGGTTAAGCACACACATTATCATCTACAAGGACCCAGGTTCAAACCCCTGCTCCCTGAATGCAGGAGGGAGCTTCATAATCGGTGAAGCAAGTACTACTGGTATCTCTCTGTCTCTCCCTCTCCTCTGAACTTTAAGTCCTAATTTAAAAGGCGTGGAGGAGAGGGAAAGGAGAAATGGCCTCCAGGAGCGGTGGATTCATCTTGTAGGCATTAAACTCTCGCAATAACCCTAGTAACAATATTTGGAATAATATTGCATAGTCACGTAGAGCTTTTAAAAATATGTCATAGTGATTTCTTATAAATCAAATAGGAAATGTAATTATCTTCTAGCGAGGTAGGTGGCTCAGAAGTTAGAGCTCAGAACTTGCGTGTGTGAGAATCTGGATTTGGTCCCCAGAACCACATGCATTTGCTGGAGCAGTGTTTATATCTCTCTCACTGTCATGAAATAGATCGTTGAATCTGTTTTTTTAAATGCAGTTATTGGGAGTCGCGGTAGCGCAGCAGGTTAAGCACTTAATGTGGTGCAAAACGCAAGGATCGGCTTAAAGATCTTGGTTCTAGCCCCCTGCTCCCCACCTGCAGGGGAGTCACTTCATAACATAATCGGTGAGATAGGTCTGCAGGTGTCTATCTTTCTCTCCCCTTCTCTGTCTTCCCTTCTTGTCTCCTTTTCTCTCTGTCCTATCTAATAATGACAACATCAATAAAAGTAATAACTACAACAATAAAAAAACAATGGGAAAATAAATATTTAAAAATGCAGTTATTTTATACCAACATGTAAGCCCTTCTTCTGTTAGTTAAAAATGTGCATTTACCACTTTATTTCATCTCTCTAACTGCAGTCTTGAGATCAGATGACTTGCATTAATAAAACTCAAACTTGGCCTTGTGTTTTCAGAGGTGATCAGGGACCCTCGGATCGTCCCCTCAGTCTTGCTGTGCATTGTGTCGAGCACGATGCCTTCATCTTTGCTCTGTGTCAGGATCATAAGCTACGAATGTGGTCTTACAAGGTAAATGCTACTTATAATTATTGTTAGTTCAAATAAGCTTGTGGTTGTGGAAGAATTAAATAAATCTTGCTTCTCTTAATGATTATTAGAACATTTGGTTTGGTAATTATGGCCATTTCCAGATTCAGACAGTTCTATTTAATTTTATTTTTCATGTTGCAGAGTAGTTTAATACATAGCCTGTCCTTCTTTTAAAGACAGTAAAACTAATCAGCATAAGGATCCTGGTTCGAGCCCCCGGCTCCCCACCTGCAGGGGAGTTGCTTCACAAGCGGTGAAGCAGGTCTACAGGTGCCTATCTTTCTCTCTCCCTCTCTGTCTTCCCCTCCTCTCTCCATTTCTCTGTCCTGTCCAACAACGAATATATCAATAACAACGACGATAATAACTATAAGAACAATAAAAATAACAAGGGCAACAAAAGGGAAAATAAATATTTTAAAAATGTTTAAAAAAACAGCAGTGTACAATAAAATTTTTTTTTAATTTTTAAAAGGGGTAATGTGTTTGGTTTTTTTCATATATATATATATATATATATATATATATATAATGTGTTTTTTATAGTTTTTTTATATTTATTTCCCCTTTTGTTGCCCTTGTCTAACATTGTTGTGGTTATTGATGTCGTTTTTGTTGGAGAGGACAGAGAGAAATGGAGAGAGGAGGGGAAGACGGGGAAAGACAGACACCTGCAGACCTGCTTCACCGCCTGTGAAGCGACTCCCCTGCAGGTGGGGAGCCAGGGGCTAGAACCGGGATCCTTATGCCGGTCCTTGTGCTTTGAGCCACATGCGCTTAACCCACTGCGCCACCACCTAATTCCCTATAATGTGTTTTTAATGCACACTGGCTGAATTCATTTTTTTTAATTTTTAAGATATTTTCCCTTTTGTTGCCCTTGTTCTTTATTGTTGTTGTTATAGTTGTTGTTATTAATGTCATCATTGTTAGGACAGAGAGAAATGGAGAGAGGAGGGGAAGACAGAGAGGGGGAGAGAAAGACAGACACCTGCAGACCTGCTTCACCACCTGTGAAGTGACTGCCCTGCAAGTGGGGATCCGGGGGCTCGAACCAGGATCCCCGCACCGATCCTTGTGCTTCATGCCACATGCGCTTAACCGGCTGTGCTACCGCCCAACTCCCTGAACTCTTTTCAAGATTCACACACAAAAAAACCTTCAGTTTTTGTTCGGTTTTTGTTTGTTTGTTTTACCAGAATACTGTTCAGCTCTGGTTTACAATGATGCAGAGGATTGAACCTGGGACTTTGGAGCCTCAGGCAGGAGAGTCTCTTTGCATAACCATTATGCTGTCTACCCCGTCCAACTGGTGATTTTTATCTGCCAGACTGGAGAGGTGTTTTTTATCTTGGTCCTTAAAAAAACCTGCAGCAGATAAGGTAGTTCGAGCAGTAGATATGCTAGGTCTGCACCCTTTAAAAAATGGGTGACTCCATGGGAAAGCACAGCGTGTGAACACCATGAGGTGTGATTTTTATTTTTTTTACCAGAGCACTGCTCAGGTCTGGCTTATGGTGGTGTGGGAGATTGAACCAGGGACTTTGGAGCCTCAGTCTCGCCAATCTTTGCATAACCATTACGCTTTCTACCCTCCCCCCCCATTAGGTTTGATCTCTTTCTCTGTATGCCAGTTTTTTTGTTTGTATGTTGTCTTTTTTTTTTTTTTTTTAACTTTTTTAAACAAATTTTTTTATCTTTATTTATTTATTGGCTAGAGACAGCCAGAAATTGAGAGGAAGGGGGAGGGAGAGAGAGATGCCTGCAGCCCTGTTTCACCACTTGTGAAGTTCTCCCCGTGCAGGTGGGGACAAGGAGCTTAAACCCAGGTTCTTGTGCACCATGATGTTGGTGTTCAACCAGGTGCACCACCACCCGGCCCCTTGGCCTCTTAAATGTATATGTATATATTATTTTTTTAGCAGCCAGAGCACTGCACAATTCTGGCTTATGGTGCTGTAAAGGGAGATATGTTTTTTCTAAGCTGAATATATATATATAACACTAATTGACTCTTGCCTTTGGCAGGACCAAATGTGCCTGATGGTAGCTGACATGCTAGAGTTTGTCCCTGTGAATAAGGACCTCCGGCTAACAGCTGGGACTGGACACAAATTACGGCTTGCATATTCCCCTTCCATGGGCGTCTACCTAGGCATATACATGCACGCACCGAAACGAGGACAGGTATGAAACCTGCCCAGTTCCTCCATTTGTGCAGGTGGATGGAAGTAAATGGAGACACATTGAGTTTGAGCTCTTTGTACCAATCTAAGGATTTCAGGTGTTTCCATAGGATATGGTTGGTTTGGAAGCCTGTGTTTAAAAAAAAAAAAAGGAGTTATGAAAGAAATGTAGGTGTTAATTGGGAGAAGTTAACGTTTTCAATTTGTCTATTTTATTTATTTATTTATTTATTTACCAGAGCACTTGTCTGCTCTGGCTTGTGGTGGTAGGGATTGAACCTGGGATTTTGGAGCCTCAGGCAGGAGAGTCTGTTTGTATAGCCAATATGCTGTCTACCCCCGCCATCTATTTGAGTTCAGTGAAAGAGAAAGACTGGAGAGTGCTGCTCAACCCTGGCTTAGTGGTGCTGGGGGTTGAACGTGGGGCCTAGCAGCCTCAGGCATGACAGTCTTTTGCATAACTATTATGCTATCTCCCCAACCCAGGGGAAGTTAATTTTGTAAGCACTGGGTGTTGTACGTAGATGAATTATGATATAATACAATGGTGTAATCATAATAAATGATAGTTTGTTGGGTGTTAGGGTTTTGACACTGTACCAAGTTGCATTACATTAATAATACATGTACATTAATAATAGCAATGATTAGATAGTGCTTGTTCTGAGGCCTGAGACTGTGCGTCTTATCTGTTTAGTCCTAGTAACATTCTATCTAGGTAGAGTTTGTCCCCCTTGCTTTGCTGGAGCTCTGATTCCTCATGCTGGATTGGATTTCCCATCCAGTACCCTTCTTATTCTTTCTAGGACACTCCAGGTTGGCCTCCCAGGAGGATCCCTTCCTCACCTTAGTCGGTGTCTAGTCCCCCATACAGGCTGCACTCTGTGGACACACCTTCATCCACTTGAGTTTCCACCCTGCACCAGGTCTTTGCTCTGTCTCTGTCTGAAAGAAAGTCAGCTTGGAGCAGTGGGGCCTGGCATCAAGCAGAAGGGAGGGAGGGGAAAAGAGAGGGAAATATGGTTTGTAAAATAATAATAATAATTTAACATAGAATTACTGTAAGGTTCAGCACCACTTCTGGGTATATACCTAAAAGAACTCAAGCAGAGTCTGAGAGAGATATTTGACTGTCCATGTTCAGAACAGCATCGTTCACAATAACCGAAAGCTGTAGCAGCCCAAGTGTTCACTATGTGAACAGAGAAGCAAAATGCGGTATATATCATACAGGGGGTGGGGATGGGGGGGGGTATTCAGTTTTAAAGAAAGAAATTCTAGCACATTCTACAGCATGGGATGTGTTTACTTGAGTCTGGTGCCTTTGACCACTCGGCCGTCCTGACACACTATTCTACAGTATGGATATACCTAAGGACATTATGCTAAGTGGAATAAACTGGTCACCAAAAGCCTCACACAGTGACTCTACTTTTATGAAGTACCAAGAGTCAATTTGTGGAGACAGAAGGTGGAATGGGGGGGGGGGGCTTACTGTGGGCTGAAGGGAGGAGGGGGTAGTTTAATGGGTACAGAATTTTACACGACAAGAAAGGTTGCGGAAATCAGTTGCAGAAATGTGAGTATAACTGCCACTATTAAATCATTCAGTTAAAAAGGGGTGAATGGTCAGAGAGAGCTCACCAGGTAGAGTGCTTGCCTTGCCATGTGTGAGGTCCAGATTTGAACCCCAGCACCACATGGTCGGTGACATTGAGTGCCGCCGTCTCTCCCTCTGTTTTATTTAAAGGGGCCCGGACTAGTGACATTATGCATGTGTGAAGCCCTTACCCTGCCAAAAAATTTTAAAATGCTGTATGTGACATGGTGTATATGTTGTGTGTGTTTTGCTGCACATCGTTTTTTTTTGGATTTTTGACCATTCCAAGTAATGAATTGTCACTGTTTTAACAGTTTTGCGTTTTCCAGTTGGTGGGCACTGAGAGTAACCGCTACAGTCTAGATCACATTTCCTCACTCTTTATTTCTCAGGTAGGTTTGAGAGTTGATCCCTTTATTGCTGCGTCACCTCCTGCTTTCTCTTTTATGTAGTTACTTGCTACTGGTACGATTTCCAGTATCATAGAAGTAGTAGTTAGACTACCATCTCTTAATTTTAACCCTTCTTTTCACTTTGCAAATTTCTTCCTAGGAGATACTGATTGACTTTGCCTTAACTGCTACGGACATCTGGGCTCTATGGCATGATGCTGAGAACCAAACAGTTGTGAAATATATCAACTTTGAACAGTACGGGCGACTTACCTATCATCCTCCCTTAACCTCCTAGCATCATACTAAGAAGGAAAAGCAAGAGAGTTTCTTGTGTAGAACAAAGTCTAGTGGCTATTGTTAATTGTTTTCTGAAATGTCTTTTGTATTTTGTGTATTTATTTTTCTCTCCACTTTGATTCATGTCTGTAGGATTCCACTACTCCCAGTAGACTTCTTTGTCTTCTTTAAAACTAAGTCTAGTTTTACAAAAGTGCTCTTACCAGTTTTAATAGTCACTTTCCTAAGGTTAAATCTCTGATCTACAAATAGCACCTAACTTAAGAGAAAGACCACTAAGAGCATCACGCTGGCATACGTGATGCTGGAGATTGAACTCAGGACCTCATGCTTGAGAGACCAATACTTTGCCTACTATGTTACCTCCCAGGCCTCATAACTTTCAGTTTTTTACTTACTGTTTTCTAGACCTCATTCTAATTTTAGTTCAAGATAATACTTGAGTGTGCCATGTGACTTTTTGAAGGATGTATCACTTCTACTTAGCAGACATGAAAGTAAGGCCTAGTCTGTCCCGCGGTTAATCACACAACCTGGATCCAAACTAACCTGACCATATTTGTGTATGCATTTTAAATAGAGACACACGGAAAGAAAGACCAGACATATCACCGAAGTCTTTCAGTGCAGTGGGGGCCAGACTCAAACCTGGGTTGTGCACATGACAGCCATGCACTAACCAAATGGTATTTTGTAGGCCCTTCATTGGTGTTTTTTCATCACTTTGCTTGAATATCACCTACATGGAGTAACTCACACATTTTGAAGTTAACCTTCCCCATAACCATAAACTTCAAAGTTTGATCTCTTTTCTCATCAGTAATTGGACAGACTTTGCTGTGACCAGGGAATTATCTCTATTGCTAGTGCATCAGACTTGCACTATTTCGTGTGAAAACTCTCATGTGCCCCCCCACACACACACAGGTGGGGACTGGGGGCTCCAACCTGGGGTCTTGCACATTGTAACACATGCTCTCCCGGCCCCCTTTTTAATAATTTTTTTTTTTTTAACCTGAGTACTGCCCAGCTCTGGCTTATGGTTGGGCAAGGGGTTGAACCTGGGACTTCAGAGCCTCAGGCTTTAGAGTCACTTTGCATAACCATTATGCTATCTCCCTCCACCCTTTTTGTTTACTTTGTAAAATAGAATTGATTAAGCAGTTTTAGAGGTTTGGTGATAGTGCCCACTCTCCCCAGACATTGCCAACAGCTTAAACTTTTTTTTTCTTTTTAACTTTGAGTATTAACATTATTGAGGTAATGATGATTAGTAGAATTGTTGTCATGGGGGAAGCTTTGTTCTTTTCACCATTTCTATGGGAACTGATCGATTCTCTCTCTAGTAATGTTGCAGGTCAGTGGAATCCAGTTTTTATACAGCCTCTGCCAGATGAAGAAATCATTATCCGAGATGACCAAGACCCCAGGGTAAGTAAAACATGAGTCATACACAAGGGAATGATTTGCCTAATCACTAGCTTGAGAGGAACCAATTCCACTAGAAAGCTTAGCTTCAGATAATAGAAATCCACTTCAAACTCACTTAAGCTTAAAAGAATTTAGCATTGGGAGTCAGGCGGTAGCACAGCAGATTAAGCACAGGTTCAAGCTCCTCACCTGCAAGGGCTCCTCACCTGCAGGGGAGTCACTTCACAGGCAGTGAAGCAGGTCTGCAGGTGTTTATCTTTCTCTCCCCCTCTCTGTCTTCCCCTCCTCTCTCCATTTCTCTCTGTCTTATCCAACAACAATGACATCAATAAGAACAACAATAATAACTACAACAACAATAAAAAACAAGGGCAACAAAAGGGAAAATAAATACATATAAAAAAAGAAAAGAAAAGAACTTGGCATTGGCATAATTATGTAGCTAAGAAATTTAGCTTTACCTGGTTTCAGCCATGGCTTGAGCAGCACTCTTAATAAATTGATCTCTCTTTTGTCACTTGTTTTCCTCCTTTTTGGGTTTATTGTATGTGAATTAAATTGTTCCAAAGGAAAGAAGCTGCCCTGTCCAGGTCCAGGACTTTGCAATGGCTTGAACTGTGTGCAAATACCGGACACAGTCACTCTTATCAGAAGAAATGGAAGATTCTGACTTGGTGTGAGGAAAAAAATACCTAGTCTGGGCTTTATTGCTCTGGGGAGTGGTGGGGTCAGCTAATTGAGTATAGGTAGAGGAAGGATGATTTCCCAGAGAGAGATAAAGGATTTGCTAGTGAAAGAAGAGAAAAGGGGGGTGAGCAGTGGTACACCTAATAAAGAGCACACATTACAGTGCTCAAAGACCTAGGTTCAAGCCCCTGCCCTGCCACCCCCTGCCCCACAAGCAGTGAAGCAGGTTTGCATGTCTCTCTTTCCTATTCTTTTATATATATATATATAAAATGTCTTTCTTTTTTTTTTAATTCTTTCCCTTTTGTTGTCCTTGTTTTATTGTTGTTGTAGTTATTATTGTTGTTGATGTCATATTAGAAACTCAAACTTTAGTGCTAACGAGTTCTTCATGTTTTTCTAAATGTTTTTCCCCAAGAAGAATAGTAATTATAATTTTCCTCTTACTGTTCTAACAGGAACTGTATTTGCAGAATCTTTTTACACCAGGACGATTCACAAATGCAGCTTTATGTAAAGCTTTACAGGTCAGCAATAAAGTCTTTTATGTGTATTTTAAGACTTTCTACTTTGTTACTATGACTGTTACATAATTAGTAACTTTTTCTTTTGAATATGCTAAGCATTGTATATGTCTTTGAAGTCACACATGTGTTCACTATCAGTGTAATTTTTTTTTTAATGTTCTTTCCATCAAATGAGGCTTCCAGCCCAGGCTGTGATATCTCCACTTCTCTCCTCTATTTCTATTTGTGATTGAAGGGAAGAAGAAGAAAAAAAAGGCTGGCAAAATTGCTCACTTGAGTGGCACATTGCTTTGCCATGTTACGACACAAGTTCACACGTAGCTCCCACCACATTGGAGGAAGTTTGGTGCTGTGGTCTCTTTGACTGTCTCTTTGTCTCTGTCTATCTGGAAAAAGTCACCTTAGAGCTGTGAGGTCCCAGTGATAACAGAAGAGAAAACGTTCCCTGGGAGCAGTGGAATCAAGAGTCACAAAGATCCAGCAGCAGAAAAAGAAGAGAGAAACTTAAAGACAGTAGACTTCTTTCAATTTCCACTTATCTTTGTGATACAAATACAACAATCGGCCTGGTTGGTGGCGCGCCTGGCTGAGTGCACATATTACAGTGTGCAAGGATGTTGTTTTCAACAGATGGCCAGGGACTCATGGTTGAGCTGTAGGCAGTATCTCTTTATTCATGCAGGACGCAGTGCAATCTATACCGAGCTAAGCTAAACTAAAAACTACAAACAATCTTGTCCTTATAAATATACTAGCCCAGTAGGGTGGGAACAGGATGCGGTGCAGAGAGGGTGGAGAGAAAAGTGACTGGTGAAAATCAGGGTATGACAAGGAGAGGGGGCGGGGCAGGCAAGAATTCTACCACTGAACCACCAGTGCCCTGGAGGGAGGGTGGTGCTTGTTAACAGCAGTTATGTAAATAGAATAGTGTTAAGCAGGGGGGATTAAACTAATGAAACAGAAGGGGTTTTTAGAAGCATACCAACACAAGGACCCAGATTCAAGCCCCTGGTCCCCACCTGCAGGGGGATAGTTTTGCAAGTGGTGAAGCAGTGTTGCAGATGTCTCTCTCCCTCTGTATCTCCCCCTTCCCTCTTGATTTCTGGCTGAATAATAAAGATAATAAAAAAGTAAATATATCACTCATGAAATTGAAAGGTCCATTAAGACTTTTCTGACAGGCACCTGTTCAAATTCTAGTTGCTGTCTGTGATGACAAGTTTTTTACTAACTCTGGTGTAAGATTTTTCTCCAAAATTGTTCTTCCCAAAATAGGAAAGTGCATTCTTGAATAAGTGGCCGTTTCATATTTTCTGTTTTATTTCTGAAAAAACTTGAGAATGAAGTGGTCACTTTGTCCTAAGATGTTTTCTCTTCCCTCTCGTCAACACATAATCCTCATTAACTAATCAGTCAAATGCATCGTAATGTGCTTTTCATATTACCTCTTACACACTGAGGTACTAAGTGCCAACAGGGCATTTCTCAAGTGTTAATCCTTTAGGAGAATCACCCATCACTACTCACTTACCTTTGTTTCCACCTCAGGGTGCATGTATTGGGCATCATCTTATATCTTCCTGCTAAGTAGTAGCCATTCTGTTTCCATTTGCTTTCTGTGATGATTCAGATGTACCCTGTTATAATTTCTTAAGACTCGTGAGTTTCTATAATTTTTTTTCTGATCTTTAGAAACTATTTCAAATTTCTATGATCTCCCAGTCAGAAATTATTTGGCAGTGGTAGGGGAAAATATGTATCCTGAAGTCATCTGTTTTCTGTGGTGTAGTGTGTATGGTTCACAATTTTTTTTCCATTCAGTTTTTGTGTGTGTGTGTTATATAATACTCTAAAATGTCTTTTTAATTTTAGATTTTCTGCCGAGGAACTGAGAGAAACTTAGATCTCTCCTGGACTGAACTAAAGAAAGAAGTTACTTTAGCTGTTGAAAGTGAGGTACGGTTTGGGTAAAAAATTATATTCCATCTTAATATAGGACAGACTGGTACTGAAGAACTGTTCAGATTATACATGGACCTTACTAGTAGAAACTATATTATGTTTCAACCTTTTAAAGAATTGCATACATACATTTACACATATATATCTATAAATGGTCTGGTGCATATAATACATTAGGAAATAGTCCTTCGACTCAGCTTAGTAAGATGATTTCTTAGATCATGAATGGTATCAAAGGTTTCTTTCTGTTTGTTTTGTTTTTCCTTTTTCTTTACCAGCTCCAAGGAAGTGTGACAGAATATGAATTTTCCCAAGAAGAATTTCGCAATTTACAACAGGAATTCTGGTGCAAGTTCTATGCCTGTTGTCTTCAGTATCAAGAAGCCCTCTCTCAACCTTTGGCCCTACATTTGAATCCTTATACAAACATGGTGTGCCTGTTGAAAAAAGTAAGGATACTGAAATACACCGGGGCAATAATTTCTTTATTTATTTGTGCATGGTGGGGCAAGTTTGATGGTTAGGCAAAAGACTTTCATGCCAGGGGCAGGGCAGTGATGCAACTGGGACAGCACACAAGTTACCATGCACAAGTTGAGTTCGACTCCCCAGCCCCCAAGTGCAGCGGGGAAACTTCACAAGCAGTGGAGCAGGCTACAGGTATTTCCTTTCTCTCTCTCCTTTCTTTCCCTGCTCATTTCTATTATAACGAAAATCAAATAAAGGAATTAAAGGAAAAATGGTCACCAGGAGGATTTGTCTTATAGGCAACAGATGCCAGCAGTAACCCTAACTAATGAATGAAAGACTTTTTTTTTTTTGCCTCCAGGGTTATTGCTGAGGCTCGGTGCCTGCACTATGAATCCACTGCTCCTGGAGGCCATTTTTCCACCTTTCGTTGCCCTTGTTGTAGCCTTGTTGTGGTTTTTATTGTGAAGCGACTCCCCTGCAGGTGAGGATCCCGGGGCTCAAACTGGGATCCTTATGCCAGTCCTTGGGCTTCACACCACGTGCAGGTGTTTGACTCTTAAGCATGAGGTCTCATGTTCAATTCCTGCCACTGCATGTGTCTGAATGACCCTTTGGGTGTCTCCTACCTTATATTAATAAATCTTTTAGAGAATTTTAAAAAATATATCTATTCCCATTTGTTGCCCTTGTTGTTTTATTGTTGTAGTTATTATTGTTGTTGTTATTGATGTCATCATTGTTGGATAGGACAGAGAGAAATGGAGAGAGATGGGGAAGACAGAGTGGAAGAGAAAGACACCTGCAGACCTGCTTAACAGCTTGTGAAGCGACTCCCCTGCAGGTGGGGAGCCAGGGGCTCGAACTGGGATCGTTAAGCCGGTCCTTGTGCTTTGCGCCACCTGCACTTAACCTGCTGGGTTACTGCCCAACTCCCTAGAGAATAAAGAGTATTCAATGATTTCCAAAACCTTATGTACAAGGATACATAAGATTATGTCCAACAGCACAATAAAGATTAGGCAGCTCATTACTGATATAATTTAGATACTTAGATTTTACTGACTGTGCCCATAGTTTTTATCTCTGATTTTATATTCAGCTGAAGGTCTTGACTATATTTAGTTTCCATGTTTCTTCAGCTTAGTCTTAAACTGTTGTCACTCTGTTATGAACCATGAAGTTTTTTCTCCAACACTATAGCTATTGTTTTAAGAGCATTTCTCACTTCCGATTTTTCTGGTGTTGCTTATGATAAAGTTTAGGTATCAATTATTTTTCTAAGATTTATTTTACTTATTATAAATGAAAGAGTGTTACATAAGTCAGAAAGAAATCAGAGTAGTACTCAGTATAGTGCCGTGGATTGAACCAGAAACCTCAGCATATCAATCTAATGCTTGACTGTTGAACCATTTCCTCAGCCACATAGGTATCAAAAAAATTTTTTTTTGTTTTAATTTATTAATGAGAGAAGAGAGTGCAGGAACTAGAACACCGCTCTGACATGTGGAATGGAAGGAATTAAACTCACATTCTCATGCTTGAGAGTCCAGTGCTTTATCCATTTCATCCCTACATCAGACCCTGGTATAAATTTATCTTTTTTTTATTATTTATTTATTACAAGGTAGATATGGAGAAATTGAGAGGGACAAGTCAGATAGAGATGGGAAGAGACAGAGAGACACCTGCAGCCCTGTTTCACCACTCACGAAGCTTTCCCCCTGCAGGTGGGGACCCGAGGCTTGAACCTGGGTCCCTGTACACTGTAATGTATGTACTTAACTAGGTGCACTACCACCTGGCCCCTAAATTATTCTGTGCTGTCATGCTTTCTGTAGAAAATGTAACTGGAAATGTTATTCTTCCAGGGGTACCTGTCTTTCCTTGTGCCTTCCTCCTTAGTGGATCATCTGTATCTCCTGTCTGATGAGAACCTTCTGACAGAAGATGAAATAGCCATATCTGACGGTAATAGTAACTATAACGTTGATGTGAAAACTAAAACCCCTTCCCTTATGATGCCTCTGCTTTCTCCAAAAGAACAAAAACATTGCCACTGAGACCTTTTCTTTTTTTTTTTGCTATTTATTTTTTTTTAATTTATTTCTTTATTGGGGAATTAATGTTTTACATTCAACAGTAAATACAATAGATTGTACATGCATAACATTCCCCAGTTTCCCATTTAACAATATAACCCCCACTAAGTCATTTATCATCCTTCATGGACCTGTAGTCACCCCACCCACCCACCCCAGAGTCTTTTACTTTGGTGCAATATGCCAATTCCATTTCAGGTTCTACTTCTGATTTCTTTTTTTTTTTTTTACTTTTTTTTTTATATTTATTTTATTTATTTTTTCCCTTTTGTTGCCCTTGTTTTATTGTTGTAGTTATTATTGTTGTTGTTGTTGTTGGATAGGACAGAGAGAAATGGAGAGAGGGAGGGGAAGACAGAGAGGAGGAGAGAAAGATAGACATCTGCAGACCTGCTTCACCACCTGTGAAGCAACTCGCCTACAGGTGGGGAGTCGGGGTTCGAACCGGGATCCTTATGCTGGTCTTTGTGCTTTGCGCCACCTGCGCTTAGCCCGCTGTACTACAGCCCGACTCCCCTGATTTCTTTTCTGATCTTGTTTTTCAACTTCTGACTGAGAGTGAGATCATCCCATATTCATCCTTCTGTTTCTGACTTATTTCACTCAACATGATTTTTTCAAGGTCCATCCAAGATCGGCTGAAAACGGTGAAGTCACCATTTTTTACAGCTGAGTAGTATTCCATTGTGTATATAGACCACAACTTGCTCAGCCACTCATCTGTTGTTGGACACCTGGGTTGCTTCCAGGTTTTGGCTATTACAAATTGTGCTGCCAAGAACATATGTGTACACAGATCTTTTTGGATGGATGTGTTGGGTTCCTTAGGATATATCCCCAGGAGAGGAATTGCAGGATCATAGGGTAGGTCCATTTCTAACCTTCTGAGAGTTCTCCAGACTGTTCTCCACAGAGGTTGGACCAATTGACATTCCCACCAGCAGTGCAGGAGGGTTCCTTTGACCCCACACCCTCTGCAGCATTTGCTGCTCTTACCTTTTCTGATGTATGACATTCTCACAGGAGTGAAGTGGTATCTCATTGTTGTCTTGATTTGCATTTCTCTGACAGAGACTTGGAGCATTTTTTCATGTGTTTCTCGGCCTTTTGGATCTCTTCTGTGGTGAATATTCTGTCCAAGTCCTCCCCCCATTTTTGGATGGGGTTATTTGTTGTCTTGTTGTTGAGTCTGGCAAGCTCTTTATATATGTTGGTTATTAAACTTTTATCTGATGTATGACATGTAAAGATCTTCTCCCATTCTGTGAGGGGTCTCTTGGTTTGGGTAGTGGTTTCTTTTGCTGTGAAGAAGCTTTTTAATTTGATGTAGTCCCATAGGTTTATACTTGCCTTAGTCTTCTTTGTAATTGGATTCGTTTCATTGAAAATGTCTTTAAAATTTATGCGGAAAAGAGTTCTGCCAATATTTTCCTCTAAGTATTTGATAGTTTGTGGTCTAACATCCAAGTCCTTGATCCACTTGGAATTTACTTTTGTATTTGGTGAAATACAGTGATTCAGTTTCATTCTTCTGCATGTTTCAACCCATTGTTTCCAACACCGTTTGTTGAAGAGACTCTGCTTTCCCCATGTAATAGTCTGGGCCCCTTTGTCAAAGATTAGATGTCCATAGGTGTGGGGCCTCATTTCTGGGCTCTCAGTTCTATTCCACTGGTCAGTGTGTCTATTCATGTTCCAGTACTAAGTAGTTTTGATGACAATGGCCCTATAATACAGTTTGAGATCTGGGAGTGTGATGCCTCCAGTTCTGTTCTTTTTTCTCAAGATTGTTTTGGCAATTCTAGGTCTTTTCTGGTTCCAGATAAACATTTGTAGCATTTTTTCTATTCTCCTAAAAAAATGTGCTTGGGATCTTGATGGGGATAGCATTAAATTTGTAGATGGCTCTGGGTAATATATTCATTTTGATGATGTTAATTCTTCCAACCCATGAACATGGAATATCTTTCCACTTCTTTGTGTCTTTTTCAATTTCTTTGAGTAGTAACTCATAATTTTCAGTATATAAGTCTTTCACTTCTTTGGCTAGGTTTACTCCTAGATATTTTATTGTTTTTGTTGCTATAGAAAAAGGAACTGATTTCTGGATTTCAATTTCTTCTAACTTAGTGTTTGCATAGAGGAATGCCACTGACTTTTGAATGTTAATTTTATAGCCTGACACCTTACTGTATTGCCTGATGATTTCCAAAAGCTTCTTGCTGGATTCCTTAGGTTTTTCCATGTATACTATCATGTCATCTGCAAATAAGGAGAGTTTGACTTCTTCTCTTCCAATCTGTATGCCTTTAATTCCTTGCTCCTGCTTGCTTGCTATGGCAAGAACTTCCAGCACTATGTTGAATAGTAATGGTGATAGTGGGCAGCTCTGTCTAGTACCTGATCTGAGGGGAATGCTTCCAGTTTTTCACCATTGAGTATGATGTTGGCTGTAGGTTTGCTATATATAGACTCCACTATCTTGAATTTTTCATCTATTCCCATTTTTTGTAGTGTTTTGATCATAAAGGGATGTTGGATTTTGTCAAAGGCTTTCTCTGCATCTATTGATATGACCATGTGGTTTTTGGTCTTGCTTTTGTTGATGTTGTGGATCACATTGATTGATTTACGTATATTAAACCAACCTTGCATGCTTGGGATAAACCCCACTTGGTCATGATGAACAATCTTTTTGATATACTGCTGTATCCGGTTGGCTAGAATTTTGTTCAATATTTTTGCATCTATGTTCATCAGAGATATTGGTCTGTAGTTTTCTTTTTTGGTTGTGTCCCTGTCTGCTTTTGGTATCAGGGTGATGTTGGCTTCATAGAAGCTGGCAGGGAGTATTCCCGTGTCTTCAATCTTCTGGAAGACTTTTAAAAGTAGAGGTATTAGTTCTTCTTTGAAGGTTTTGTAGAATTCATTTGTAAAACCAATCTGGTCCAGGACTTTTATTTATGGGGAGATTTTTGATAACTGTTTCAATTTCATTAGCTGTGATGGGCGTGTTCATGTTATCTACTTCCTCTTTACTTAGTTTTGGAAGTTGGTAGGTATCTAGGAAATGGTCCATTTCTTCCAGGTTCTCTAGCTTGGTGGCATATAGTTGTTCATAGAAGCCTCGCATGATATGTTGAATTTCTGCGGTGTCTGTTGTGATATCTCCTCTTTCATTTACTATCCAATTTATTTGGGTCTTCTCCCTTTTTTGTTTTGTGAGTCTGGCTAAAGGAGACCTTTTCTGGTCCATGTAACACATTGTACTTATATTAAGGAAACCTGAGGGAGCCTAAATGTCACTTAAGACCTCAGATCCTCAGCCTTTCCTTATTAACATTTTATGCCTATACATTAATAGCTTTTTGTTAACATTCTCTTACAGATGTGGATGTGGCTCGGGATGTGGCATGTCTTATAAAATGCCTTCGACAGATTGAAGAGACAGTTACTATGGATATGTCGATAATGATGGAAATAAGTTGTTATACTCAACAGTCTCCAGAAAAGACTGCAGAACAGATTCTGGAAGATATGATCGCTATTGATGTGTAAGGGGAACTTAGGGTAAAGTGCATTTTCTAATGAACATTTAGCCATTTCTAGTGCCAAAATCAGGTGTCTTGTGTACATCTCAGTACACAGTACTGGCTTAAAGTTAAATTAAGTTCCCAAGATTCTTTTTGTTTATTTGCTTCTGCCTGCTGGGGATTTACATATGTATGATTCCTTTGTCCCTGGAAGACCTTTTTTTTCCCCCCTTTTAATTTCACATAGAGAGGGAAAGAGTGAGGAGAGACACCACATTACCATTCCACTATTTGTGGAACTTTCCCTGGTTCCCTATATGGTACTGGGGAATCCAAACCAGGTCTTTGCACATGGTACTTAGCTTTTACCAGGTGAGCTAACTCCTGTCTGCTGCCATGATTCTAATAGGTGCTTCAGATTTAAATAAGAAAACACTTGAATTGAGGTTTGAGAACAGACTCACCCATTGTGGTCTAGCTAATTTCAGTTAACTGAAGATTGTAAAAGTGTTCTCATGCTCATTTTGTTTGTCATTCCTGGGAATTTTGCTATGCAAGTTTTATATATATATGAAATCTTTCATCTTTATTAATTTATTGGATAGAGACAGTCAGAAATTGAGAGGGAAGGGGAAAAGGGAGAGAGACAGATACCTGCAGCCCTGCTTCACCACTTGCAAAGCTTTCCCCCTACAGGTGGGGACCAGGGACCTGACCTGGGTCCTTGTAACATGCACTCAACCCGGTGTGCCATCACCCAGTCCCTAGAGATATAGTTTATGTCAGAGTGATTATCTATTATTTTTTATTTTACATTGTTTGTGTCTCTGGGGTGGGTGATTGCTGAGATTTGATGCCTGCACAATAAATTCACAGTTCCCACTGGCCATTTTTTTTCCTTCTTATGATAATGATAGAGAAATAATGCCAAGGAGAGTGAGAGCGAGAAAGACACCTGCAGCCTGCTCTACTGCTTGTGAAGCTTCCTCCCCTGCAGGTGGAGTCTGGGGACTTGAACCCAGCTCCTTGAAGATGGTAACCTGTGTACTTTACCAGTTGCACCACCACCTAGTCCTGCTATTCCTTTTTTTATTTATTAATGAGAAAAGAGAGAGAGAGAAGGAACTAGGCATCACTCTGGTATATTTGCTTCAGGGGATGGAACTCAGGGCCTCATGCTTGAGAGTCCAATATGTTATCCACTGCACCACCTCCCAGGCCACCTTTTTTATTTTTTTATGAGATTGGTTTTCCTGTTCCAAAGAGTATTATGTTCATATGGCATATAGAGTCTACCTAATGTATTCTAAATAGTAATGGGATTTTTCTGATTATCCTTGTAGAAAAACTGTGATGGAGGATATTTGTAGTAAAATACAAGAGATTAGGAATCCAATCCATGCCATTGGACTTCTTTTACGGGAGCTGGATTATGAAACAGAAGTGGAAATGGAAAAGGGATTCAATCCAGGTAAAGGATGAGAAAGAAAATGTACCTCTTTGATTTAGAGAAGACAGTGACTCACTTTAAGTCCTTTATTTTATTGCAGGTCAACCTCTGAATGTTCGAATGAATCTTTCCCAGCTCTATGGTAGTAGCACAGCAGGGTACATTGTGTGCAGAGGTGTGTGTAAAATTGCCAACACTCGCTTCCTCATCTGCCGAGACCTTTTGATCTTACAGCAGTTAATATTGAGACTAGGAGATGCAGTAAGTACCGGTCATATAGTCTAAACTTGCAGGCACATAACAGTATGTTAGCTTTCCAAGCTCAGCAGTTTTTGTCTTGGCTCATTGCTGTATGCTCCACATGTGGCCTTTAGTGCTTGATAAATAAGTGGTGAATAAACAGTTGATGGCTGTTCCTCTCACTGCCTGGAGCCTTAGGCAGTGAGATTTTAGTCCATCATATATCAAAGTTGACTTATCTTCACTCAGGGCACCATGGGATAGGTTGGCTGTCCGTTAGTGTCTCTGATTTTTGCGGAGTCAAACAATTACAAAGCAAGTGATGAGAAAAGGAAATGGGTTTATAATTTTATTTTTCATTATCTTTATGGAACAGATGCAGCCAGAAATCAAGAGGGAAGGAGATGGAGGGAGAGATAGAAAGACACCTACAGCATTACTTCACCAGTCATGAAGTTTTCCCTCTGCAGGTGGTCTGGGGGCTTGAACCTGGGTCCATGCACACTGTAACGTATCTATCTGAATGAAAATGGCCCAGAGTGGTGAATTTTACAAACAAGGGCTGGATCAGACCTTTATGCTTTACTCAAGACTAGAGGCATAAGAAATTATTTAGATTTCCCTATTTCCTTTATTGAATTCTGAATCCATAGGTTCAGTGCAAATCAAACTTTCTTCTTTTGCCTAGAATCAATTTGATAATTTTGTTAAATATTTAGTGCAGGCATTTTGCACCTGTGAAAGGAGTTTTTTGTTTTGTTTTGTTTTTTTAAATATGTGAGCCCAAAACACTGCTTCGCCATCTATGGAGTTCTATTCATTTTGTCTTTGTTGCTAGTATGTTGTACTAGAGGTCAAGTATAAACCTGGCACACATAAGGCAGGTGCCGTACCACTGAGCCACCTCCCCGGCTTCTGTTCTTCCTTCACTTTTGCTCCATTTGAACCTTAAGAATGGACTAAGTGTTGGGCCAGATGGTGGCCTGGCTCACCTGGTTGAGTGCACACGTTACAATGCACAAGGACCCAGATTTAATCCCCTGGTCCTTACCTGCTGTGGGGAAGCCTCACAAGATGTGAAGCAGTGCTGCAGATGTCATCTTTCCCCCTTTCTTGTCTCACCCTTCCCTCTCAATTTCTGTCTCTAGCCAATAAGTAAGTATTTTTCCCCCAAGAGTTTACTCATTGTTGTTTCCTGTCTCACCCACCCCTCGTGTGTAGGTGATTGTAGGAGCTGGTCAGCTCTATCAAGCTCAGCAAGACCTGCTACATCGAACAGCTCTTCTGCTCCTGTCTTATTACAGCATTAAGTGGGCAAGTCAGTGCTTGGCAATTGATGTTCCAGTTGACACACTGTGAGTTTTTTACATTGTCTTACAAGAAAAAGAGAAAATTATAAGGGGGTCTGGGTGGTGGTGCACCTGGTTAAGCGCACAATTACAGTGCACTGGGACCCAGGTTCGAGCCTCTGGTCCCCACCTGCAGGTAGAAATATTTCTAAATGGTGAAGCAGGGATGCAGGTGTCTCTCTTTCCCTCTCTATATCCCCTTTTCCATTTTGGGCTGTCTCTATCTAATAAATAAAGAAAAATAAAAAAAAATTTTTTTTTAAAAAGAAAATTACAGTGCTCAAGAACGTGGGTTCAAGCCTCCAGTCCCCACCAACAAAAGTAAGGCTTTACAGGCAGTGTGTAGGTGTCTCCCTCAGGCATGAGAGCCTCTTTGCATAACCATTATGCCTGGAGGCAAAAAAAAAAAAAGAATGAATCAATGAAAAAAAGAATGAAAATTAAACATGTTTGAATCTCCAACACTCAAAAAAATATATAAATATATTTATGGCATGACTGTGATAGCTACCAATCTGAATCTGGATTTTCCTTTAATCCCGTTTTTCTGGGGGTTGGGGTGTGTTTTCTTTGCCACTGTCCCATGACAGTGGTAGATAGCTTGTTAAAATGGTGGTTTGTTTTTTTCATTTATTTATTTTTAAAGATTTTATTTATTTATGAGAAGATAAGAGGAGAGAGAAAGAAGCAGACATCACTCTGGCACATGTGCTGCTGGGAATCGAACTTGCAACCTCATGCCTGAGAGTCCAAAGCTGTGCCACCTCCCAGACCACTATTTTTTTTATTTTTTAACCAGAGCACTGTTCAGCTCTGGCTTATGGTGATGCAGGGGATTGAACCTGGGACTTTGGAGTCTCGGGCATGAGAGTCTGTTTGCACAACCATTATACTATCTACCCTCCATCCTAAAATTGTGTTTTTCATAGGTCTTACTGAGCTCTCTTTCCTTTTACTTTTACTCACAGAGAGTCTAACCTCCAACACTTATCAGTTCTAGAATTAACGGACTCCGGTGCTTTGATGGCAAATAAACTTGGTAAGTACTGATCTGCATGTAAATTTACATTTAAATTTGGCATTTATTACATATTCCAGGGATAATCTTTCCCTACCTTTGCTGTGAAAATATTTATTAGGTTCTGCTTTCACTTTGAGTATGTATATAGGTGCTACCATGATTAATTCAGCAACAACAAATACGACTTTTATTCACTAGATTCACAGTAACCTTTGTGACCTTGTCTTAGTCAACATATATTCAAACGGGAGTCCTCTCATGATTGAGAAGCACTCAGGGATATTTGTTTTGATATAGCCCTTGAAATTACTATACAATATATGTAAAATTTTCTAAGGAAATATTACTCAGTTCGAGCCCCCAGCTCGCCACCTGCAGGGGAGTCGCTTCACAGACGGTGAAGCAGGTCTTCAGCTGTCTGTCTTTCTCTCCGCCTCTCTGTCTTCCCCTCCTCTCTCCATTTCTCTCTGTCCTATCCAAACAACGACAATAATAATAACTACAACAGTAAAAAAAACAAGAGCAACAAAAGGGAATAAATAAATATTAAAAAAATAGGTTACCATGCAGTTCATTTCAAAGGCTTTTTATTGTATTTGTGTAATGCTTCATAGTTGCTAGCTGCTTCTGTGTGTATTGCTATTATGCTCATTTTTTTCATAATGCATTTTTATAGTTTAAATTTGTATCTGTTCTTAGTCACATAATGAACTGGTGAACTGTCTTAACTGAAAATTGGGGAGTTGCTGAGATTGCTCACCTAATAGGGTGTGCCTGTTTGGCCTTGCTCCTAACCCAGGTTCAAGCCTTTGGTGTGTGGGAGAGCTCTCCCTCTCTGTCTCTGTCTCTTTCTATCTGAAAAAGTCTGTCCGGAGTGGTAAAGCCCTGATACCACCACCACCACCACCACCACCACCACCCCCCCCAAGAAAGGAACAAAGAAAATTTATTTTGTTATCACAATGACAAATTTTGATAGCAATCATCTTGGTATCAAAATGATTGCCTCATTTTTTTTTTTTTATCTTCTAAGTATCTAGCCCTCAGACAATTGTCGAACTATTCTTCCAAGAAGTTGCAAGGAAGCACATCGTATGTCACCTTTTCTCGCAACCAAAGGCTCCTCTGAACCAGACTGGATTGAACTGGCCTGAGATGATTACTGCAACTACCAATTACTTACTGCAGCTTTTGTATCCTTTCATTTAAAAGCCACTTGCACAGTTTCTCCTGTCTTGATAGCCTAGTGCTCTTATTAGTCCTCTAAATGAAAGCTAATGAGAAAATGCTTATTCCCCCTCACCCAATAAAAGATGGTAATGTTCTTTTCAGATAGAATTCAATTTTTAAATTACAGTTTGCTCAGGAATTGATCAACATTTTGTGATGCATCCCCCATTTAATAATTCCTTTTAAGACATTGTTCATCAAATATTTTTTGAAGCCTCTACATGCCAGCACTTTGGTGCTATATATCAGTTGGCACCAGTAATATGCTTGTGCAATTTACAAACAAGAATTAGAAATGACCAACCTTGGGAGTTGGGCAGTAGCGCAGCAGGTTAAGTGCATGTGGCGCAAAGTGCAAGGACCAGCTTAAGGATCCCGGTTTGAGCCCCTGGCTCCCCACCTGTAGAGGAGTCACTTCACAGGTGGTGAAGCAGGTCTGCAGCTGTCTTTCTCTCCCCCTCTCTGTTCCCCTCCACTCTCCATTCTTCTCTGTCCTATCCAACAATGACAACATCAGCAGCAACAACAATATTAACTGCAACAAAAATAAAACAACAAGGGCAACAAAATGGAAAATAAATAATAATAAAAACAAAATAAATAAATGACTACCCAGAAATAAGTACTTGTTTTAACCCACAGTTCTACCTAAGTGACCACATACCTTTTCAGTGTATCTGTCAAATATTAAGATATATAGTGAGATAGAAAGAACATATGTTCTTCTAACTGCTGTTTATTTTTATTTTGTTTTATTTTATGAGAGCACTACTCAGCTTTGGCTTAAGGTGGTATGGGTGATTAAACCTGGGACTTTGGAGCCTTGGGCATAGGAGTCTCTTTGTATAACTGTTACGCTATGCTCCCGCCCCCCCAACTTCTCTTTAAGGGTAAAAAAAATTCATAAAGTTCCAAGCCCAATGAGTATATTCTTTAATTTCTATTTATTTATTACCTTTTGCTGTCCTTGTTTTTTTTGCCCTTGTTTTATTGTTGTAGTTATTATTGATGTCATTGTTGGATAGGACAGAGAAATGGAGAGAGATGGGGAAGACAGAGATAGGGAGAGAAAGACAGACACCTGCAGACCTGCTTCACCGCCTGTGAAGTGACTCCCCTGCAGGTGGGGAGCCGGGGGCTCGAACCGGGATCCTTCTGCTGGTCCTTGTGCTTTACGCCGCGTGCGCTTAACCCGCTGTGCTACTGCCCAACTCCCTAAGTTTTAGTTTTGTGCCCAAAGTTAATTGTCTCCTTATCTGATGACTAGATGGCCTGTCAATCCTGGCTGTCTGTTTCTGGAATGTTTGATGGGAAACTGTCAGTATGTGCAGCTGCAAGTGAGTACTGTTAAACATTTCAAATTTGATCATTTTTGTGAAGAATGTGATTTCTAGAATCCCTTTCTTTGTAAGTGTTGTCTACATTTGAATTGTCCTGATAATAAGTGCCACATAATTTTGATTACTTACCTCTTGCTGGTATCATTTCTGACAAGATTTGTTTCTAGAGTATTGTCTATTAATTGCAAGATTTCTTTATGGAGAGAAAAAGCACACCAGTCTTTTCATATAAATTATCTATGGAATATAGTCATACCAATAGATATAAAAAGTTATCTTGATTTTTCTAGATACTTAAAAGTCACCAAGTTGGAAAGTTTATGTGTATCAGTGGTATTGTTGTATTTCATAGTAGGTAATAAAGAGCATACTTTATCATGTGGAAGCACCTGCACAGGGAAAATTTCACAGGCAGTGTTGTGGTATCTCCTCTATGTCTCTTCTCTGTCATCCTCTGTCTAAAAAGATAAAAATGGGGCCAGTGATAGATAACATAATGGTTATGCAAAGAGGCTTATGCCTGAGTTTCCAAGTCCTGGCTCAATCCCTGGCGCCACCATCAACCACAGCTGAGCAGTGCTCTGCTAAAATAATGGTAGTAATAATAATAATAATAATTGGGGGCTGGGTGGTGGTGCACCTGGCTGAGCGTACATGTTTCAAATGAAAAAGGAACCAGGGTTCAGGCCCCCAGTCCCCACCTGCAGGGGGAAAGCTTTGCAAGTTGTAAAACAGGGCTGCAGGTGTCTCTCTGTCTCTCTTTCCTCTCAATTTATGTCTGTCTCTATCCAGTGAATAGAGATAATACAAAATATAGTAATAAAATAAAAGATAAAAATGAGTCTTCTGGGAGGCTTAGAACCATGTAGGCATGAAGTATGAAGTCCCAATGAAAAATTGGAGCCTGGAGAAATTGCTCAGCTGACAGTTCAGGACATGTATGACTGAGGTTCTAATTCGTCTTCATTCTGTTTTCTGAAAAGGCTCCTGGTGCTCTGGTGCCATGTGTCCTAGAGTGGGGCTCTGACTTCTCTGTTTCTCTCTAGCTTGTGAGATTATTTTTTAAAAAATATTTTTAAAGGAATATATGAACAGGATTAGGTTTATCTTCAGATGATTTTAGAAAATGTTAAAATTTGACCATCTTGTTTTCCTCTGTAAAGAACTTAGAAATGAGCACTTCCTTTGTATTCTAATCAGAAAGCATTTTTTAAAAAATCCCTTTAAGGACTATATTCAACTGCTGCATTCCTGGTGTCAAGTCAATGTTGGTTCCTGTCGATTTATGCTGGGACGGTGTTACCTAGTTACGGGAGAGGGGCAGAAGGTAAGCTGTCTTTGATGAACAAACTCCAGTGCAAGGGTGACGGTTTCCATCTAAATTGGAGCTAACGGGAGGCATAGAATTCTTTTTTGTTTTGTTTTGTTTTAATTTCTTTATTTTACTTATTTATTTTAATATTTATTTCCTTTTGTTGCCTTGTTATAGTTATTGTTGTTATTGTTACTGATGTCATCATTGTTGGATAGGACCCAGAGAAATGGAGAGAGGAGGGGAAGACAAAGAAGTAGAGAAAGATAGACACCTGCAGACCTGCTTCACTGCCTGTGAAGCGACTCCCCTGCAGGTGGGGAGCCAGGAGCTGGAACTGGGATTCTTATGCCGGTCCTTGCATTTTGCGCCACGTGCGCTTAACCCACTATACTGCCGCCCGACTCCCTATTTTTTTTTAAATATTTTTATTTATTATTGGACAGAGACAGGGAGAAATTGAGAAGAGATGGGGAGATAGAGAGGGAGAGAGATAGACACCTGCAGCCCTGCATCACCACTTGTGAAACTTTCCCTCTGCAGGTGGGGATGAGGGGCTTGAATTTAGGTCCCTGCACACTGTAATTTGAGCACTTAACCAGGTGCACCACTGCCTGGCCCGCGTATTGTATTATTATTATTTAAAATAATTTTTATTTATGAAAAGGAAACACCGGGTTTGAGCCCCCGGTCCCCACCTGCAGGAGGAAAGCTTCACAAGTGGTAGATCAGAGCTGCAGGTGTCTCTCTCTCTCTGTCCCTCTCTATCACCCCCTTCCCTCTCAATTTCTGGCTCTGTCTATCCAAGGAATAAAGATAATAAAACAATGTGGTCCGGGAGGTGGCGCAGTGAGAAAGCTTTGGACTCTTCAAGCATGAGGTCCTGAGTTCGATCCCCGGCAGCATATGTGCCAGAGTGATGTCTGGTTCTTTCTCCTCATTGATTAATAAATAAAATCTTTTAAAAACAAAAAAGGAAACACTGACAACAACCATAGGATAAGAGGGGTATAACTCCACTCAATTCCCACCACGAGAACTCTGTATCCCATCCTCTACCCTGATAGCTTTCCTATTCTTTATCCCTTTGGGAGCTTGGACTGTGTTTTGTTTTTTATAACCAGAAAACTGTTCAGTTCTGGTTTATGGTGGTTCAGGGATTGAACCTGGGACTTCGGAGCCTCAGGCATGCGAGTCTCTTTGCATAACCATTATGCTATGAACTCTCTGCCTGCATAGAATTCTTCAGGTAAGAACAGAGAAGACTGGTAATGCCAGTGCATGTGCTTTTGCAGATTAATTTAGGACACAGAAAGGTATTGAAGTTGGTTCGCGGAGATATCTCACAGGGTGAGTGCATGCCTTGTCCATGCACACAGCCAGGTTTGAGCCGTGGCCGTATGTGGGAGAGCCACAGACTGGGAAAGCTCTGGTCTGTGTCATCTGCCTTGGGAGCTGTGAAATCACACGTATGAGGGCTCGGCTCCTGGGTCTAGGAAAACAAAAATAAGCAAACAAAAATTTAGAACCCTTCTTTGCCTGTGCAGGTGTTTTAAGAATGCAGTTTTCGGGAGTTGGGCGGTAGTGCAGCGGGTTAAGCATAGGTGTTGCGAAGCACAAGGACCAGCGTAAGGATCCCAGTTCGAGCCCCCGGCTCCCCACCTGCAGGGGAGTCGCTTCACAGGCGATGAAGCAGGTCTGCAGGTATCTTATCTTTCTCTCCCCCTCTCTGTCTTCCCTTCCTCTCCATTTCTCTCTGTCCTATCTAATAATTAATGACAACAACAACAATAAAAAACAAGGGCAACAAAAGGGAAAATAAATAAATATTTTAAAAAATTTTAAAAAGAATGCAGTTTTGTAAACTGAGTTTAATTCTCACTTATATTTCTTTTTTTTAAAAAAAAAAAAGCTCACACTTCCTTTTTTTTTTTATTGATTTCCCCCTTTGTTGTCCTCGTTGTCTTTTTATTGTTGTTGTAGTTATTGTTGTTATTGATAC
This sequence comes from Erinaceus europaeus, assembly GCF_950295315.1. Classification (NCBI taxonomy): domain Eukaryota; kingdom Metazoa; phylum Chordata; class Mammalia; order Eulipotyphla; family Erinaceidae; genus Erinaceus; species Erinaceus europaeus. Next base: position 14,071,480 of record NC_080178.1, read on the forward strand.
TGTCGTTGTTGGATAGGACAGAGAGAAATGGAGAGAGGAGGGGAATACAGGAGAAAAAGATAGATACCATGTACAAACTTGTATTTACTGTTGAATGTAAAACATTAATCACCCCAAAAATTTTTTTTAAAAAAAGACACCTGCAGACCTGCTTCACCACCTGTGAAGCAACTCCCCTGCCGGGGGCTCGAACCAGGATCCTTAAGTCGGTCCTTGTACTTTGCGCCACGTGTGCTTAACCTGTTGCACTACCGCCCAACTCCCTGTATATGTATTTTTTGATAGGACAGAGAGAAATTGAGAGGGGAGGGGAAAGGAGACACCTGCAGACCTGCTTCACCACTTGCAAAGCAACCCCCTTGCAGGTAAGGAGCCAAGGGCTTGAACTAGGATCCATGTGCAGGTCTTTATGCTTCATACTATGTGCATTTAACCCAGTTTGCCACTACCCAGCCCCCAAATATATATAAATTTTCAAGTATACCAAAAAGTTTAAAGATTCTTAACAGTAAATTATCATATGGTTGCCAGATTCTGCAAACATAAACATGTTGCTATACTTGCTTTTTTATATTTAGCTTTTTTTTTTAGTTCTTATTAGAGTTTGCTTTTTAACTAATAGCAGTTACTAAAAGGTGAGATATTAAAATGTTAAGTGGGCCGGCCAGTAGCACAGCAGCTTAAGTGCACATGGCGTAAGCATCCCTGTTCGAGCCTCCGGCTTCCCACCTGCAGGTGGGTCACTTCATAAGCAGTGAAGCAGGTCTGTAGGTGTCTGTCTTTCTCTCCCCCTCTGTCCTCCCCATCTCGATTTCTCTCTGTCCTATCCAACAACAACAATGGCAATAATAACAGCAACAAGGGAACCAAAGTGGCAATAATGGCCTCCAGGAGCAGTGGATTTGTACTGCAAGCACTGCCCCAGCAATAACCCTGAAGGCAAAGCGTGTGTGTGTGTGTGCGTGCGCGTGTGTGCGTGTGTGCGTGTGTGCGTGTGTGTGTGTGTGTGTGTGTGTTAAGTACAACATGAGATTTAGAATGGCAGAAATCCTGAATGTTGTGGTAGACTTAAATATCCTTTGTTTTGTATTCCTTTGCACATGAACCTCTAACTTAACAGAATTGGAACAAACCATAAGAAGTCACTTTGCATTTCTTTTTTGCTTATTTCTCTAGGCTCTAGAATGTTTTTGCCAGGCAGCCTCTGAAGTGGGCAAAGAGGAATTCTTAGATCGCTTGATCCATTCAGAGGATGGGGAAGTTGTGTCTAGTCCCAAGATGCAGTATTACGATAAGGTATACTATGTCATGATTTGGTCCAAACCACTCTTTCTAAAAATGTATGTGAAATATATTCCTTTTTTTTTTTTTAATTAGTGATTTACGAGATTGTAAGATAATAGCGTTGTAGTTCCATTCAGTTCCCACCACCAGAGTTCTGTGTCCCATCCCCTCCCATTGGAAACGTCCCTATTGTTTACCCCTCTGGGAGTATGGACCACAGTTCTTTTTGGGGTGTAGAGGGTGGGAGTTCTGACTTCTGTAAGTGCTTCTCTACTGGACATGGGTGTTGGCAAGTCAATCCATACCCCAACCTGTTTCTAGCCTTCCCTAGTGGGGTAGAGCTCTGAAGAGGTGCGCCTTTGAGATACATTGGTGAGGTCATCTGCCCAGGCAAATCAGAGTGTAATCTTCGTAGCATCTGCAACTTGGTGACTGAAATGCAATAAAAAGGAAAACAGGACAAAATGCTTAATAAACAAGAACATTGCTTTGTTTTTTTAACCAGAGTACTGTTCAATTTTTGCTTGTGTTGGTGCAGTGTGAGATCTCTGATGGTTCCAGCTATAGTATCTCCCTGACTCTGCTTTGGCATTTTTGAAGAAAAGTAAAACCAGTTGCAATGTGATATAAATATATATTTATATTTATTATTATTATTATTATTTTTAACCAGAGCACTGCTCAGCTCTGGTTTTTATGGTGGTGCAGGGATTGAATCTGAGTCTTTGGAGCCTCTGGCTTAAGAGTCTCTCTGCATAACCATTATGCTATCTGCCCTTGCCCTTTTTCTTTAACCAGAGTACTGATCAGCTCTGATGTATGGTGGGTACAGGGGATTGAACCTAGGACTTCAGAACCTCAGGCATGAGTCTCTTCGCAAAACTATCATGCTATTTACTCCCACCCTGAAAAGTAATACCAATTTTTAATTGTTTAGGAAGTGGATGGGGGAGTGTGGCTCAGCAGGTAGAACATAAACTTGCATGCCCAAGACCCTGTGAGAACAGAGCATTTCTCTGTTGTCTTTTTCCTTTTACCATAAAAAGAAATCTTTTTAATGTTCCATAAACTACCAGATGAGAGAAAAAGTTGATTTACCTAAAGAAGTTGAATACAGGGCGTCGGGCTGTAGCACAGCGGGTTAAGCGCAGGTGGCGCAAAGCACAAGGATCGGCATAAGGATCCCGGTTCGAACCCCGGCTCCCCACCTGCAGGGGAATCACTTCACAGGCGGTGAAACAGGTCTGCAGGTGTCTATCTTTCTCTCCTCCTCTCTGTCTTCCCCTCCTCTCTCCATTTCTCTCTGTCCTATCCAACAACGACAACAACAATAATAACTACAACAATAAAAAACAACAAGGGCAACAAAAGGGAATAAATAAATAAAATAAATATTTAAAAAATAAAAGAAGTTGAATACATTTTTTTAACATAATGTATTGTTGATGAAGCATTTTTGCAAGACTATTTATGTTTTAGAAGTGCAGTTTTGGGAGTTGAGTGGTAGCGCACCAGGTTAAGCACACGTGGTGCAAAGCGCAAGGACCAGTGTGAGGGTCCCGGTTCAAGCTCCCAGCTCCGAGCTCCCCACCTGCAGGGGAGTCGCTTCACAGGCCATGAGGCAGGTCTGCAGGTATCTGTCTCTCTCCCCCTCTCTATATTCCCCTCCTCTCTCCATTTCTCTCCATCCTATCCAACAACAATGGCATCAGTAACAACAACAATAATAACTACAACAACAATAAAAAACAAGAGAAAATAAATAAATATTAAAATTTTTTCAAAAAAAAGTTTCCCGCCTCTACAAAATATGCTATGGTCCAGGAGGTGGCACAGTGATAAAGCTTTGGACTCTAAAGCATGAGAACCTGAGTTCAATCCCCTACAGCACATATGCCAGAGTGATGCCTGGTTCTTTCTCTCTCCTCCTGTCTTTCTCGTAAATAAATAAAATCTTTAAATATATATATATTACCATAGCAAACCTGCCACCTAACAATTTTTTCCACAATTTATCCCCACACACACACAAACCTTTTCAGCCCATTTATCTCCTCCCTTTGGTGACCTCAGTCCTGGAATCCAATTCCAAAATTTTGTTTTAGGTCTCTTCATACTCACAATCCAAGATAAAAAGTGACAGCCTATAATACAGTCTGACAAGAGTTGGGTCAAATGCAACTGAACTTTTCCAAGAATATAATTTTTTTCCTTTAAAGTTGTATTTATTTATTGGGCAGGGCTAGATAGCATAATGGCTATGCAAAAAGACTCATCCTGAGGCTCTAGAGTCTTAGGTTCAATTCCCCATACCGCCATAAGCCAGAGTTTAGCAGTGCTCTTATGAAAAATATATTTGTTTATGAGAGAGGAAAACCAGAGTGACACTGGCATATATCATGTTAGGGACTGAACTTGGAACATTATGCTTATGCTTGAGAGTCCACTGCTCCACCAGACCTGCTTCACTACACTATTCGTGAAGCATCCCCAGTGCAGGTGGGAACAGGTACTCAAACTCAGATACTGTGTGTGGTTAACCAGGTGAGCCACCACCCAGCCCCATTTATTTTTTAAGAATGCTGTTTTAAGTACTGAGGGAGATACTGTAACGGTTATGTAAGAGATGTTTGCGCCTGAGACATACATTGCTATTTTAAAATTTTAATTACATCATGAAATGTCCGTTTAAGATAATATAAAACCAGGAAAATTAGCATGTGTTCTGATGATTCCCCCCCACACACACACACACACACATACCTCTTGTTGTCTTAGTCGTTCTTTCTCTTTTTCCTGTAAGAACGGTGCTCAACTCTGGCTTGTGGAGATTCCAGGGATTGAACCTCGGAACCACTATGTTGTTTCCCCACCACATGCCTAGTTATCTTTCTAATTGGTATAAAATAATATTCAACCGAAAAGTGCAGTTTTATTTCATTGTTTAGAGGCAGAGAAATGGGAGGGCCTGTAGCACTGCTCTACCGTTCTGTGAATTTTTACCCCTGCAGGTATGGACCAGGGGCTTGAACCCAGATCGTTGAGCTTGGTAATGTTTGCATTCAACCAGGTACACAGCCACCCAATCCCTTGTCATGTTAATTTTGATGGAAATTTCTTCTACTGGAGCCAGGCGGTAGCACACCTGTTAAGCACACATGCTACAGTGCATAAGGACCCAGGGTCAAGGCCCCTGGTCACCATCTGCAGGGGGAAGTTTCACAGGTGGTGATGTAATGCTGCAGGTGTCTCTTTGCCTCCCTTTCTCTCCTTTCCCTCTAAATTTCTCTGACAATAAATAAATATAACTAAAAGAAAGAAAATTTTCTTCTGCTTATCTGTACAGGTTTTGCGCCTGCTAGACGTTGTTGGCTTGCCCGAACTGGTTATTCAGTTGGCTACATCAGCAGTAACTGAAGCAGGTGATGACTGGAAGAGTCAGGTAACTATAGTCATCTTACCGTTTTCCTTGAGAGTTGCTGTGGATGCCCCATTACAACTTCCTCTTCCCTCTCCACTTGGTGTTCAGGCTACTTTAAGGACTTGCGTTTTCAAACATCACTTGGATATGGGTCACAACAGCCAAGCCTATGAAGCTCTAACGCAAATTCCTGATTCAAGCAGGTAATTTACCTCAACGTGGTCTTTTTTCTAACCCTGTTTCACCCCCTCAGGCAGTTTGCTTCATCTCCCTTCTTTTGTTCTAGGCAGTTAGACTGTTTGCGGCAGCTGGTAGTAGTTCTTTGTGAACGTTCACAGCTACAGGATCTTGTAGAGTTTCCCTATGTGAATCTGCAAAACGAGGTGATTTTCTTTATCCGCTGAAGACTAGACGCAGCTGTGGTGGGTGCCATGATGACCGCTAACTTTGATATCTGACTGCTTTCCCTCCACTAGGTTGTGGGAATAATTGAATCCCGTGCGAGAGCCGTGGACCTTATGACTCACAATTATTATGAGCTTCTGTATGCCTTTCACATCTACCGCCACAATTACCGAAAGGGTGAGCAGTTCTGGTAGGCGGGATTCTGGAGACAACCTTAACCGTTTACTCATGTCTTATAAAATACTGTGTGTGATCTCTGTGATTTTTACTTTTTTTTTTCCCTTACTACTGAACAAGTGTTCTATAAGCATTTGGGGAAATTAAGTATAGGATTATGGGGCAGGGGAGGAATAACCTGATAGTTATACAAAGAGATTCTCATGCCTGAGACTCCACAGAGTCCCAGGTTCCTCCCCAGCACCACCATAAACCAGAGCTGAGTGGTGGACTGATTAAAAAAATACAAGATTAACATCACCCTTTTAAAGATTATCTGTTACCATTAAAGATAAGCACTTACTCCTATTCTGGAGGCATTTCCTTCTTCTCCCCTCTAGAAGCCCAATTCTTTTTTTTTTTTTTTTTTTTTTTTGGGAATAAATAAATAGAAGCCCAATTCTTAAGAAAGATAGATATATTGTGGGGAGAGGGGGTTCCTCTGCCGTTTGCCACTGGCCTCTTCCCTTTCCTTATTTCTATTTTTTTTTTCCCCCTCTGGGATTTGTTTGTCAATCTGTCTGTGTTGAGGACAAGCTGCAGACATAATGGATCTTAGGATTTTTTTTTTTCCCTTCCCAGAGCACTGCTCAGCTCTGGTTTATTGTTCTTAGAAATTGAGTCGGGTGGTCCGGGAGGTGGCGCAGTGGATAAAGCATCGGACTCTCAATTGTGAGGTCTTGAGTTCAATCCCTAGCAACACATCTACCAGAGTGATGTTTGGTTCTCGTTTTCTCTCTCTCTCTCTCTCTTCCTATCTTCCTCATTAACAAATAAATAAAATCTTTTAAAAAGAGAAAGGGAGTCGGGCAGTAGCGCAGCAGGTTAAGTGGTACAAAGCGCAGGACCGGCATCAGGATCCCAGTCCAAGCCCCCGGTTCCCCACCTGCAGGGGAGTCACTTCACAGGCGGTGAAGCAGGTCTGCAGGTGTCTCTCTTTCTCTCCCCCTCTCTGTCTTCCCCTCCTCTCTCCATTTTTCTCTGTCCTATCCAACAACAACGACATCAGTAGCAACAACAACAACAACAATAAAACAGCAAGGGCAACAAAAGGGAATAAGTAAATAAATAAATATAAAAATAAAAGAAGAAAAAGAAGTTGAATCGGGACTGGGTGGTAGCGCACCTGGTTGAGTGCACATGTTACAGTGCTTCAAGGAATGGAGTTTGAGCCCCCAGTGCCCACCTGCAGAGGAAAAGCTTTGCAAGTGGTGAAGCAGGGCTGCAGGTGTCTCTCTTTTTCCCTCTCTATCTCCCCTACCCTCTCAATTTCTGGCTGTCTCTGTCCAATAAATAAAGATAATAATTTTAAAAAAGAAAATGAGTAAGGTGGAGGGTCGGGCAATAACACAGTGGGTTAAGCACACGTGACGCGAAGTTTAAGGACTGACATTAAGGGTCCTAGTTCAAGCCCTTTCTCCCCCCCTCTGTCTTCCCTCCTCTCTCCATTTCTCTCTGTCCTATCCAACAACGACGATAACAACAATAATAATAACTACAACAATAAAAACAAGGGCAACAGAAGGGAAAATAAATAATAAAAAAATGTTTTTCATTAAAAAAAAATAAATTGAATCCAGGATCTCAGAAGCCTGAAAAATGAAACTCTTGTATAACCATTATGCTATTTTCCTGGCCTTTATACCCTTAAATGCATTGTGCATTATTATTATTTTTTTTAAACAAGAGATAGGAGAAGAAGAAAAACTCTAGTACATGTGATACTGGAGATTGAACTCAGGACCTCACACTTTATCCACTGGGGTTTCAGGTTTGCGAAGTATATGCGCCACTCAATTATTACTACTATTATTATTATTATTATTTTATGAGAGTGAAAGACCAATGGTAGACTGCTCTACAATTCATGGAGTTCTAGTTTTTGTCTTTGTAAGTAACCAAGGACGGAATATGCAAAGCATGGGCTCTGTTGCTGAGCCACCTCTAGGGTCTCTCCAGAGAAAGCATCCCGTGCTCTAGAACCCAAGCTTTCATGCATGTCAGTTCCAAATTCAGGCCCCAACACCACCATAAACCAGAGGTGAGCAGTGCTCTGGTAAAAAATAAACAACTGAAGACCTAATCCATTGTATGTCTGTACAGACACTAGATTGCTTTTACCGTTTCACTGTTGTGCGTAATGCTGTTATGAACATGGATGCACATATCTGTTCAGTACCCTACTTTTATTTTGGGGGGAAGGGAGTCCTAGGGGATATGCCCACAAATGGGATTGCTGGACCTTGTGATTAAGCTTCAATATTTGCTGAACAGTCCGTCTTTCTCTTTTTAAAAATCCAGTTTTGAAATTCTAATGTCTGCTTTATTACTACCTCATAGCCGGCACAGTGATGTTTGAGTATGGGATGCGACTGGGCAGAGAGGTTCGAACTCTCCGGGGACTCGAGAAGCAAGGCAATTGCTACCTGGCAGCTATTAATTGTTTACGACTCATTCGTCCAGAGTACGCGTGGATTGTGCAGCCAGCGTCTGGTGCAGTGGTATGAAAAACAACTTTCCATCCTGGAATTTGGAGATCATTTATTTCATTTGCTTCTTTTAAAGCTATTTCTTCTTCTCCTCCTTCAGTTTCTGCTGGGGTATTTGTGAATTTAATCTATTTTGGCAGATTTTTTTTGCTTATTAGACTATAGGAAGACGTATTGCAGATTGGTTTTGGTGTTAGAATTAACTTCAGCTGAATTATTCACCCTTTTGTGTTCAGTTGTCCTCTTGTGTTAAATTAGGATGATGATGATGATGATGTTTACCTTAGAGATTTGTTGGGTATTAAATGAGAGAACTGAGTGTAGATTGTGTGAATGGTGATACTGCTTGTCCAGCAAAAAGTGCTTGATAAATGATAGCTGCCTTTATTGTCACCTCTTCTAAAAATTCTGTCTACAGTTACTTACTGGTTTTTGAGATAGAGGGTAAAAGATAGATAGATGTTAGGTAGGTAAAGAAGAAACACCACAGCACTACTCCAGCACTCACGATGCTTCTGTGCAAGGCTCCTGTGTGGTAGCAGGGCTTTCTAACCCGGATCCTCAAGTATGCTTAAGTGCTCCTTAGCTATTACTCAGCTCCGACAATTACTGTTTCAAAGCCTATCTACTGCATGGGTGGGGAGATAGCATAGTGATTATTATGCAAAGACACTTTGAAGCTTGAGACTCCAAGGTCCCAGGTCCAGTCCCTGGCACCACAATAAACCAGAATTGAGCAGTGCTCTGGTTAAATAAATAAATGGATCTCCCCCTCACCCCCATCATCAGAGCACTTCTCAGCTTTATGGTGGGTTTATGGTGGTGTGGGGGGATTGAACTTGTGGCCTCAGGCATGAGAATCTGTTTTGTTGTTGTTGTTGTTGTTTTACTGATGGGTTACATGTGTTGTATAGTTCCTGAATTTATGAGACTTGCTACCCAAGTGTAAGTAATGAATGGAACTCTCTAATCAAGCAAAATCAAGGGTTTATATGGATATAAAATCTTTGTCCTTGGGGCCGTTGAAATAACTCGCTTAGATAATGGTCTGCTTTGTGACCCAGATCCCCACTGCATTGATGGAAGCATTGGTACTATGGGGTGTCTGTCTGTCTGTCTCTCCTCCTGCCTCTATCTAAAAGAAATAAAGCAAAACAGAATTTTTGTGTATGAACTCAGTAGCACACAGCTAACTAAGCAAAGTTGATAGACACCAGTACCTTTATAACAAGCCTTGCTAGTTGGGATAAGTATAATTATGTTGGAAGAATTTAACCATGAAAACTCTGAGCCACAATAAATGATTTCAAAATAAAACACTTTTTTCCAGTTAAATCTTACGTTTTGTCTTTTTACTCTTTAGTATGATCGCCCTGGAGCATCTCCTAAGAGGAATCATGATGGAGAATGTACAGCTGCCCCAAGTGAGTTTTGGGGTGATCTCACTGAGTATTTGCTGAACAGTGATTAGTGAATTGTACATGGATGTATTGTGGAGCAGTTAGGATATGTACAGGAGTTGAGAGAGAGAGAACGAGTAGCTCAGCCCCTACCACATTCAGTGCTATGGTCTCTTTCAGTTTCTGTCTAAAGGAAAAAAAGAGGAAAGAAGAGTTATAACAGTTACATCATAGTGTGTGTGTTACATAAAAGTATAATTTTTTTTTTAAGAATTTATTTATTCCTGTGAAAGATAGGAGGAGAGAGAGAGAGAGAAATAACCAGACATCACTCTGGAACACGTGCAACCAGGGATTGAACTCAGGACCTCATGTTTGAGGGCCCAAATCTTTACCCATTGTGCCATTTCCCAGACCACAGTAGTTACAGTGTTGTAAAAATATTTTAAAGAATAACTACAACAATAAAACAAGGGCAACAAAAGGGAATAAATAAATAAATATATTTTTTAAAAGTTTATAGGACAGTATGAGAAATGAAAATGTTTTAAGGAGAATTTGTGTAGCTTAATATTTAAATTACCTTAGTGCCAAACTGTTTCTACCAAGCTCCTTTCTGTTTAAAAGATTTGTTTATTTATTTATGTATTATATAAGGGTTGGGGGACAGCACAGCTCAGTTTCGTCATAAGGAGCGCCAAGGATGGAAGCTGCAGCCCCCGGGGCCTCAAGCCTGTGTCACAAACTAGTATTTTAATTGTTCTTCTTTTTTTTTTTTAATATTTATTTATTCCCTTTTGTTGCCCTTGTTGTTTTATTGTTGTAGTTATTACTGTTGTTGTTATTAATGTCGTCGTTGTTGGACAGGACAGAGAGAAATGGAGAGAGAAGGGGGAAAGAAAGATAGACACCTGCAGACCTGCTTCACTGCCTGTGAAGCAACTCCCCTGCAGGTGGGGAGCCAGGGGCTCGAACCGGGATCCTTACGCCGGTCCTTCTGTTTTGCGCCACCTGCGCTTAACCTGCTGTGCTACTGCCTGACTCCCACAAAACTAGTATTTTAACAATCTGCAGTAGCTGTCCAACCCAAGTTCCTTTGACATTACCTCGATACATAATAGCCCTCCTTAAAGAGCCTGACCACTAGTGCTGCCACAGGTGGTTTTAATTCCACCTTTCATTTGGGCGTGTTTGCTTTCTTAATACCTTAGTAGTTTCACAGTTGTGTTAAATGAAATTCAGTGTAAAGTAAGTTATTGTCAGCACCTTGACTACTACTGTAGTTATTAGATGTGACTTACTAAACTTAACCCCTCACTTGACACATCTGTGAATGAAACAGGAATACTCCTTTGTTTCTTGCTAGCTTTTATCACACCCTCTTCCTTCTCCCTGTTTTGATGCCTTTGGATATAAATTGAATGTGACTCAATTTTTAGTGGCAATTAGATGGAAGGAGTCTAATAAGTATTTCATTTGTACTTTGGAAATTGAATTTCCCCCCAGCCCCTGCCAAATACAAAATATTTTTCTTTGGCTTCTAGCAAATCGGCAGATTGAAATCCTAGAACTTGGAGATCTGGAGAAGGAGTGTTCCTTGGCTCGAATTCGCCTCATTCTGGCCCAGCATGATCCATCAGCAGTCGCAGTTGCAGGTAAGAATTTACCCCTCTTGCTAACACCCTGTCAGTGACAGAAGCACCGCTTAGGACCAGATAGTGAGTACTAGGCTGGAGGGTATAAGGAAAGCTAGTGAAGATGACCTCACCAGTGCAACCTGGAGCCTCACCTCTCCAGAGCCCTCCCCCACTAGAAACAGGCTGTAAGTATGGATCAGTCTGCCAGTGTCTATGTCCAGTGGAAAAGCAACTACAAAATACAGAACTCCTACCTTCTGCACCCCAAAAACAACTGTGGTCCATACTCCCAGAGCGGTAAAGGGAAGAACACCAAAGGGCTCTGAATCCCAATTGCACCAGGACACAAAGCATTTGGCACCAGGAATCTTGTTTTTGTGCCATCACAGAAAAGGAAGTGAATCTAGAAAATACTAGAGAAAGTCAGACACTATTTCCATTACCAGAGAGCAGAGAAAAAGGGAAGGTGGGCAGGGGCAGAGAGCATAATCGTTGTGCAAAGAGATTCTCATGCCTGAGGCTCCAAAGTCCCAGGTTCAATCCCCCACACCACCATAAACCAGAGCTGATCAGCGCTCTTGTACCAAAAAAAGGTGGGAGGGTGGGGGTGGGGCTGGGTTCGAGCCACCAGACCCCACCTGCAGAGGAGAAGCTTTGCAAGTGGTGAAGTTCTCTTGCAGGTGTCTGTCTGTCTCTCTCCCTATCATCCCCATCCCTCTCGATTTCTGGCTGTCTTTATCCAATAAATAAATAAAGATAATAAAAAAAAAAAGGACTTCAGAAGTAGTGATAGGTGTAGGTATGATTTAGAAAGCAAATGAAGTCAGGAACGTAGAACAAATAGACATAGATAGATATAGATAAGTCGATCTGTATGTGTGACCATGTGAGAACTGCAGTTTCCAGTGGAGGAAGTGAGGACACAGCGTGTTATGGAATTATACCCTGTATCTTATAACTTTGTAAATCAGTATTAAATCACTAATAAAATTAAGCGGACCATTGATATTCTGAGATAGTTCTCAACCAACCAGTGTTTGTGCTCATTTGCATACTTTTGCTTACACTAAACAATCCCTTTCCATTTTCTTAGGCAGTTCATCCGCAGAGGAGATGGTTACTCTCTTGGTTCAAGCTGGCCTTTTTGACACTGCGTTATCATTGTGTCAGACTTTTAAGCTTCCGTTAACACCAGTCTTTGAGGGACTTGCTTTCAAGTATGTATGAAACTGTCTTTTATGCTCTTAAATTATTTAATGCAAAAATATTCTGATGTTGCTCAGTGTTGTTATTGAATGCCATGGTCTGTCTTCATCTTGAAGGGCAATTAATCAAACAAGGATTGGCGTGAGGTGAGGTGGAGGGGGAAGACAGGTTTATTCAGGTGATAGCAACCTGAGAAGATTACAGACTCCAGTCTCAAAAGTTAGCTTGCAGGCTGGCATGTGTGATTTATAAAGAGCTAATTCAGGAATAAAAGAAGTAATGTATCTGTGAGTGGAAAAAGAAACAGGTCTGATCACAGCCATACCCCTGGTCTTAGTGGGTTGGCAGATTGCCAGGCATGGTGGTCTATTTGGGACAAAACTTTTAAGATACATCAATAGGTAACACCTTTCTAAGAGTTCTATATGACAGCCTTCAGTATTTTTTCTGTGGGGCCTGGAGTTTGTTCCTGTTTGTTCTTCCCCTTCCACTTATGACTGGTTCCTAACTAAGCAACACCATATGTTCAGTGCATGAGTATTTTCTTTATGGTTAAAAGAGTGACAAGGTAAAGACCAAAAGTGGGGTGAGATTATATGGAGAAAAAGAAGCAAAGTCTAATGCCTACTCCCTCACAGTGTGAATTAGTGGTTACACAAATCAGTAGCCTAAAAGCAATTGTGTAATTCACACTTGATTTTTTTTCAATGGCTTTATTAATTGTTTTGTTTGGTCTTGATATGTAGCTTTTCATGGGAAATGAAATTTGCTTTCCCTGGGCCCACATCCCCACACAGAAAAACTGCATTAATTAACTGTCCATTTTAGAAGAGGATATGTTAGGATATCCTTAGGTCCCTTAGGATATTTTTCAAATCTTGTAAGCATTAAAAGGCATCACTACCTCATATTGAAGTCACTTTATACCTAAATGTTAATCCAGTAATATTGTAAATATTTCAAGCTTTTAAAACCCACAGTTGTATTGTTGTTTTGTTTTACCAGAGCTCTGCCCTGCTCTGGCTTAATGGTGTTGGGGAGGATTGAACCTGGGACTTTGGAGCCTCGGGTGTGAGAATCTCGTTGCATTATGCTATCTACCCAGCCCAAACCCAAACCATGGTGTTGTTGGGTGGGACAGAGAAGTTGAAAGAGGAGGGGAAGACAGAGGGGGAGAGAAAGAGAGACACCTGCAGAGCTGCTTCACCGCCTGTGAAGCAAACCCCTTACAGGTGTGGAGCCGGGGGCTTGAACCGGGATCTTTGCATTTCGCACTATATGCTCTTAACCCTGTGCGCCGTTGCCTGGCCCCCAAACCCATGTTTTTTTCATGGTTAATTTTCTTTAAAAAATAATCTCTTAAGCTGGGGAGACAGCATAATGGTTATGCAAAAGACTTTTATGCCTTAGGCTCCGAGATCCCAGGTTCAATCCCCAACATCACCATAAGCCAAAACTGAGCAGTGCTGTTGTCTCTCTGTATCTCTCTTTCTCTGTCTCTCACTAAAATCAAGTAGAAAGAACATTTGTTGACCCTGTGGGTCATCCATTTGTGTAACTGAGAAGGGAAGAAACCAATACCCTAATAGCTAATTCAGCACTAGAAACCAAAACTAAAGATGCCACTTTTCTCTTTAGTTTTAGTAACAAAGCCATGTGGATCTTCTTAACCATTTTCTTCGCAGATGCATTAAATTGCAGTTTGGAGGAGAGGCAGCACAAGCAGAAGCTTGGGCCTGGCTTGCAGCCAATCAGCTTTCGTCAGTCATCACCACCAAGGAGTCCAGGTACATCTATGGTGTCCATCAAACTTGACCTTTCTTGCTTTGATTAAATGGTCATCCACTGACTGTCACTTTTTTCTTTTTGTAGTTTTGTTTTGTTTTGTTTTGTTTTTTTACCAGAGCACTGCTCAGCTCTGGCATATGGTGGTACGGGGGATTGAACCTGAGACTTTGGAGCTTCAGGCACGAGAGTCTCTTTGCATAATCAATATGCTGTCTACCCTCCGCCTGACTTTTTTCTTTCTTGTCTAAGTTTTTATAGAAGCTGTTGAGTTTATAGAATTAGGATGACATCATATAATTTACTGTCCAAACCAGAATCTCTGACTGGATTATCTCTTCCATATCCCCCTCCTAAAAGATTGATAGAAGGAAAAATGTTCTTAAAGGGGGCTAAGGAGATAGCATAATGGCTAAGCAAATAGACTTCATGCCTGCTACACCAAAGGCCCCAGGGTCAATCCTCAGCACCACCATAAGCCAGAGCTAAGCAGTGTTCTAGCAAAACTATTTTTACTTGGTTTTAAAGTATGTTGTTCCTCGTGATGAGAGACCAGCATGTGAAGTGGTGGGAATAGAACTTCAGGCCTCCTGCACTGTACCCACTATTCTACCTCCCAGCCACTCCATATGGTTGTCACAACACTGTTCTGTTAATAGCTTATTGCTTGCGCTGGGAAGATAGCATAAAGGTTGTGCAAAAAGACTTTCATGCTTAAGGTACCAAACGGTCCTAGGTTCAATCACCGGCACTACCATAAGCTGAGCTGCCCTGGTGAAAAAAAGAAAGGGAAGGGGGGCATGGGAAGGGAGAAGAAGAATGACTTACAGTTTGTTACTGCCTGTAAGAGTCTGGCACCCACCAGCCCAGATCTCCCATCTCCATATACTCTCCAGGGTACCAATTAATGCTTACCTGAAAACATCTTCCTCAGAACCTAACAAACCCTAACCTTCAGTAAGGTCTCTTTCTTTAATTGTAATAGTAATGTGTGTTATGCAGCTTAGCATTTTAGAACTGTAACACTTGTAGTTTGAAGGTCTTCTGAGGGGGCCAGGCAGTTGAGTGCATGTTTCAGTGCGCAAAGAACCAGGTTCGAGCCCCTGGTCCCCACCTGCTGGGGGAAAGCTTTGCAAATGGTGAAGCAGTGCTGCGGGTGCCTCTCTCACTCTCTCCCTCCCTCTTCTTCCCTCCCTCCCTATCATCCTCTTCCCTCTCAATTTCTGAATGTCTATCCAATAAATAAAGATAAAAAAAATTAAATAAAAAAGTCTTCTGAGGGGATGGGGGTAGACAGCATAATGGTTATGTTATGCAAACAAACTCATGCCTGAGGTTCCTAAATCCCAGGTTCAGTCCCCTGCACTACCATAAGCCAGAGCTGAGTACCGAGTTAAGCACACGTACTATGAAGCACAGTGACCCAGGTTTGAGCCCCATAGTTCCCTCACCTGCAGGGGGGTTGCTTCACAAGTGAAACTGGTCTGTAAGTGTCTATCTTTCTCTCTCCCTGTATCTCCCCCTCCCTTCTCAGTTTCTCTTTCCTATTAAAAAAAAAATCTAAAAAATGGCCACCAGGAGCAGTAGATTCATAGTGCAAGCACCGAGCCCCAGCAACAACCCTGGAGGCAAAAAAAAGAGAAGAAAGTCTTCTGATATTCATCTTAAACTCTAAATCAGCATATCATAAACATATATGTATATATATATATGATTTTTATTTACTTTATTTTAATGAGAGACAGAGACCAAAGTGCTGCTCAGCTTTGGTTTATGGTGGTGGTGGGGATAGAATCTCAGAGCTTCAGACATACAAGTCTTTTGCATAACAAGTTTTAAAATACTTACTACATATGGGATACAGTTTCACATGAAACATGGAGAAAGACAGGCCAGTCTAGCATTTGGTACATATGAAGCAGGGATCCTCTCCCAGCTATTTCCCCAGCCACCAAAACTCCTGTGGAATTAGCAGCTCTGTCAAATTCAGTGCCTATCCCACCATGGCAGGCACTGGCCCAAAAGGCTGCCACAGTAATGCTGTGACTCATGGGCTCTGATCCCCTCTTCTGGGCCTCAGAGATAAATTTGGTTACAGACACCAAGCTCCTATATATTGAGGCCAGGTCCAGGGTTAACGGTGGGCCAGGTAAGTTCTGCAGTTAAAAAAAAAAAAAAAAAAGTTAACTAAAACTAAAATAAACGGGGGGGGGGGGGGGGTCTGGCGGTGGCGCAGTAGGTTAAGCGCAGCTACCGGCTTGAGGATCCCAGCTCAAGCCCCTGGCTCCCCACCTGCATGGGGGGGTTGTCGCTTCACAAGTGGTGAAGCAGATCTGCAAGTGTCTATCTTTCTCTAACCCTCTCTGCTCTCCCCATCTCTCTTGATTTCCCTCTGTCCTAACCAATAATAATGACATCAATAACAACAACAACAGTAATCCCACAACAACGTTAAACAACAAGGGCAACAAAAGGGGGAAAAATAGCCTCCAGGAGCAGACTCTGAGCCCCAGCAATAACCCTGAAGGCAAAAAATAAAATAAAATAAAATAAAATAAACAGGGCGCCAGGCGGTATCGCACCAGGTTAAGCGCACATAATGGGAAGCACAAGGATCCTAGTTTGAGCCCCCAGTCCCCACCTGCAGGGGGTTGCTTAGCAGTGAGGCAGGTCTGCAGGTGTCTATCTTACTCTCCCCCATCTCTCTCAATTTTTCTGTCCTGTCCAACAAGAACAGCAACAACAAAATGGGGAAGGCAAAAAGGCAGCCTCCAGGAGCAGTCGATTTGTAGTGCAGGCACCGAGCCCAGCAATAACCCTGGAGGCATAAAAGCGGTGGGGGGGGGGGGTGGATAAAATAAGCAGAGAAGCATTTACAGACAATTGTAGAAATAATAGTGTGGGGCAGCGGTGGCACAACTGGTTAAGTGCTCACATTACAGTGCACAAGGATGCAGGTTCAAGCCCCTGGTCCTCACCTACAGAGGGGAAGTATCACGAGGGGTGAAGCAGGGCTGCAGGTGGTTCTCTGTCTCTTCCTCTCTATCTCCCCTTCCCCTCTCAATTTCTAGATGTCTCTATCCAGTAAGAAAGAAATAAAAATAAAATAAAATAAAAAAGAAATAATAGTCGGGGTCAGGCACAGTGGGTTAAGCACTCATGGTGCAAAGCGCAAGGACTGGCACCAGGATCCCAGTTTGAGCCCCCGGCTCCCTACCTGCGGGGGTTGGGGGTTTGCTTCACACATTGTGAAATAGGTCTGCAGATGTCTGTCTTTCTTTCCCCCTCTCTGCCCTCCTGTCCTCTCTTGATTTTTCTCTGTCCAATAGCAACAACAGTAATAACAATGATAAACAACCAGGTGACAAAATGGGAAAATGGCCTCCAGGCACAGTGGATTCTTAGTGCTGGGCACCGAGCCCCAGCAATAACCCTGGAGGCGACAATAATATAACAATAATAATCAAGCCATATCTGCAACCTTGGGAGAACCACTGCAGTTTGCAGTGAAGAGAAAGGGGACACAGAACTCTGGTGGTGGAAACAGTGTGGAATTGAACCTCTATTGTGTTGTGATTTTGTAAACTAATTAAAAAATTTTTTAATCCAAATAAAATAAAACATGAAGGAATCAGAAGTAAATAAAATTAAGAGTTAGGAAATATACTAAATACAGATTATACAATGCCATCCTGTCTTCTCATCAGAACTCCTGTGTGGTTTCATTGCTCAATCAAGTTTTAGGACCAGTGTTTAAGCCACTTTCTCCATTTTTGAAATAAAGAGCAAAGAAGTTAAATGAATTATATAGTAAATGTGTGCTTAGTGAGAGAGAAATAAAAGAATCCAAGTCATCTAGTTTCTACTAGTACTCCTAGTCACGTTGGCACTAATAATATCAGTTGGCATTTAGCTATATTCATTCATTTGTGAGCTAAAAATGTTTTTGAATAAATTAGATAAATAAAAACATTTTAAAATCTATTAAGAATCTGAATCTTATTAGTCCTTGTTTTTTTTTCAAGTGCTACAGATGAAGCATGGCGGTTATTATCAACTTACCTGGAAAGACACCAAGTCCAGAATAACTTATATCACCACTGTGTGATCAACAAGCTGTTGTCTCATGGGGTGCCTCTGCCTAACTGGCTTATAAACAATTACAAGGTAAGTGCTGTCTTAATGTGTAGAGAGAAGGGGAAAAAACAACCTGTTCACTATGTTTCCTTTTTGTTTGTTTTCGTTTTACAAAATTACATGTTAACAGGGGATCCGTACCACTCCCACCACCACCAGAGTTCTGAATCTTTGGTCTCCCCACTGCAAGCCACCACAGCTCCCCCAAGGTTGTAGGCATGGGCCAACCATCATCTCTACAACTGTCTGTCTGCATTTATACAAATATGCCCCCTTTTTCTTCCTGATCCAATCCTCTCTTCCCCTCCAAGCCACTCATGACAACATAACTACCTCCATATGGCCCTCTCTCTCTCTTTCTCTCTCTGGGTGCTGATGGAGCTGGAGTGCAGAGCCCTCTCATCTTCCTCCTATCTCTTCTCCCCCCCCCCCCCCCCGGGAGTAGCGGGGAGTACTCCCCGCTGGGAGTACGGGTCAAGGTTGTGTGTGTGTTGGGGGGGGGGGGTGTCATTATCTTTCCAAATACCTTTGTGAGATGCCTGAGAAGAAAAAGGTATTTGGCATATTGCACCAAAGTAAAAGACTCTGGGGTCAGGGTCAGGGGAGTGTTCAGGTCCTGGAACATGATGGCAGAGGAGGACCTGGTGGAGGGGGGTTAGATTGTTATGTGGAAAACTGAGAAATGCTGCACATGTACTAACTACTATATTCTACTGTCGACTATAAGTCATTCATTCCTCCCTCCCCCCAATAAAGATTAAAAAAGAAGAGGGAATGGTCTGGGAGGTGGCGGTGATAAAACTTTGGACTCTCAAGCATGAGGTCCTGAATTCAATCCCTGACAGCACATGTGCCAGAGTGATGTCTGAGTCTCCTATCTTTCTCATAAATAAATAAAATCTTTAAAAAAAAAAAAAAAAGAGGGAGGGAGTGAGGCAGTGCGCAGTAGGTTAAGCGCAAGTGGTGCGAAACTCAAGGACCAGCATAAGGATCCCGGTTCGAGCCTCCAGCTCCCCACCTGTAGGGGAGTCGCTTCACAGGCGGTGAAGCAGATCTGCAGGTGTCTATCTTTCTCTCCTCCTCTCTGTCTTCCCCTCCTCTCTCCATTTCTCTGTCCTATCTAACAGTGACAACATCAATAACAACAACAGTAAAAACAAGGGCAACAAAAGGGAAAATAAATATTTTAAGAAGATTTTTAAAAAGAAAATGCATTTTAAAAGAGGGAGTTGAAGAAGAAAGTATGATAGTTTATGAAAATATAGTGGCATATACTTGGGACAGATTCACAGATCTAGCCAAACCTGGATCACACACATGGCAAAGCAGCACACTGTCTATTTTACTTGCCCCATGTAGATGTTCTTAGTGACCCATCTCTTTCAGAGGGTAGATGCCGCTGAATTGCTCCGTCTATACTTGAACTATGACCTTTTAGAAGAAGCTGTAGATTTGGTTGCAGAATATGTGGATGCGGTATTGGGCAAAGGACACCAGTACTTTGGAATTGAGGTAGGCATGTACAGACAATTCTTACTTTTTTCCTTCTATCTCTAGCAAGAGTGTGGCTTTAGTTCGTATTTGGGTGACTTAAAACTATGAACAAGATGATATTTTGTGTGTGTGTGCCAGGAACTTGTCCTGAGCCTACAGGTGTTTTCCCACTAACTTTTACAGCAGCAAATGAAGGAGAGTTTTATTTTCTTTCTTCTACATAAGTAAGCAAGCCCAGAAGTTAAGTAAGTAAGTTGCCCAAAACTCATACAGATGGTAAAAAGAAGAGCTATCTCTGCCTACCACAGAAGAAGCTTTCATAATTTGAAAGTGAAACTTTCTTTTTTCCAAATAATTTAAATTTAAATTTCAGGCTGGAAACAGTATTTATTCATCAACAATTTCAAGAGTTTGTTAAATGTTCTTGTCCCTAATAGGTCTTAGAGTTTAAGATTAGAGATGCCCTGAATTTAAAAAAAAAAAAAAAAAATTGGTTTCACTGAGCAAAGTTATTCTTTCTTTCAGTTTCCACTTTCAGCAACATCTCCAATGGTGTGGCTCCCATACTCTTCAATTGATCAGCTTCTCCAAGCTCTTGGAGAGAACACTGCCAACAGTCACAACATTGCAGTGAGTATACCCTCTTACGACGTAGCTTCTGTGAGGTAGCAGCTATACCTTACAGCTTGCTCTTTAGTTCTTGGGCATTAAAGGGACGGCAGAAACCATTTATTGGTCTTAACATATTTCCCAACTCCCTTATAAATAATGCAACAAATCTGAGTAACTTTATCAACGTATTCAAAACACTTGATGAAGAACTGTGTAGGCATTAGATATACAGAAGCTTAAGAATACTTAACATGCCATTCATTATTTAAAGATGTTTATGGTTGGGGAGTTGGGCGGTAGCGCAGCAGGTTAAGCACAGGTGGTGCAAATTGCAAGGGCCAGTGTGAGGATCCCGATGTGAGCCCCCTGTTCCCCACCTGTAGGGGGAGGTCACTTCACAGGCAGTGAAGCAGATCTGCTAGTGTCTATCTTTCTCCCTCTTCTCTGTCTTCCCCTCTTCTCTCCACTTCTCTTTGTCCTATCTAATGACCTATTGATGACGACATCAATAACAATAACTACCACAATGAAAAACAACAAGGGCAACAAAAGGGAAAATAAACTTAAAAAGATGTTTATAGTTTAATAGGATAAATAGGTACTAGAAATGGTTTACGATATAAATGATCACAGTCCTTTCCAAGGACTTGGCATGTAGCAACCTTTGCTAGGATTCTTACAGAAAACAATAATGTTTTTTATGCTCATGCAGAATTGTAATGCTGGCTTATTTATTAGTTAGATATAAGTAGAATCTTTCAATTTGCCAATAGCTCTTGTCCACTGTTAACAAAGAAAACTAGATTATTTCAAATACTAGTCTTATGTTTAACTTGACAGCAAATATTAGTTAAATCAATTGTAGCCTCCCTGGATCTGGGCGATAAGATGGTAATGATTTTTAAATTTTATTTTGACTGAGAGAAAGAAATTGGGAGGTGGGCAGGTGGTGGCACACCTAGTTGAATATAAACATTATAGTGTACAAGGAAGGACCCAGGTTCAAACCCCTGGTCCCCACCTGCAGGGGGCAAGCTTTATGTGTTGAAGTAGTGTGGCAGATGTCTCTGTCTCTCCCTTATCAATTTCTTTCTGTTTCTCTTTAAAAGACTTTTAAAAAGGGGGGAGCCGGGCAGTAGCACGGTGGGTTAAGCGCACATGGCACAAAACACAAGGACTGGAGTAAGGATCCCAGTTCAAGCCCCCGGCTCCCCACCTGTAGGAGGTCACTTCACAAGCGGTGAAGCAGGTCTGCAGGTGTCTGTCTTTCTCTCCTCCTCTCTATCTTCCCCTCCTCTCTCCATTTCTCTCTGTCCTGTCCAGCAACATTGATAAATAACAAGGGCAACAAAAGGGAAAAGGTGGCCTCTGGGAGCGATGGATTCGTAGTTTAGGCACCAAGCCCCAGTGATAACCCAGGAGGCAAAAAAAAGGAAAGAAAAACAAAAATGAGTGGGCTGGGGGAAACACCTACAATCCTGCTTTTCCAATATGGTGCTCCCGTCCTGGAGTTGGTGACTGGAAACTTGAACCTAAGTCCTTGCACATGGTAGCATATGCACTCTACTGCCCCCAGTAATGATCTAAAATACTGGTTGGTATACCAGGTTCAAGCCCCTGGTCCTCACCTGCAGGGGCGATCTTTGCAGTGATGAGGCAATGCTGCAGGTTTTTCTCTTTTTCTCTTCCTCTATATCTTTCCTTTCCCACTCAATTTCTCTCTGTCCTATCTTAACAAAAACAGGGGTAAGGGTGAGGGAAGGAAAAAAAATGCCACCGGGAGTGGTTGGTTCATGTGCAGGCGCCAAGTCTCATCAATAACCCTGGTAGCAAGAGAATAATAATCGCAAGAACCTGCATAAGGATCGCAGTTCAAGCCCCCGGCTCCCCACCTGCAGGGGAGTCACTTCTCAGGCAGTGAAGCAGGTCTGCAGCTGTCTCGCTTCCTCTCCCCCTCTCTGTCGTCCCCTCCTCTCTCCATAATAATATGAAATACTAGTATGAAAATAAATAGGGATGGGGGGCAGGCAGTGGCAAGCCCACCAGGAGCAGTAGTTTGTAGAGCCAGGGCCAGCACCAGTAATAACCCTGGAGGCATAAATAAATAAATAAATGAGTAAATAAGGATAAATTGCTGTTGTAATTTGCATAATAGCAGTCTGGCTTTATCAATAAACTAAACAGAGAATGAGCAGACTTTTCCATGAATGATAATTAAATGAAATGGAGTAACTAACATCTTTATTAGGGAGTCCTGTTGGTGAAGTCACTGTTACTATAACTTGAGCCTTTTTCAGTCCTTGACCTACTCTGTGACATCTTTCCTATCTCCTGCAGCTGTCCCAGAAAATACTCGACAAATTAGAGGACTACCAACAAAAAGTGGACAAGGCAACACGAGATTTATTGTATCGAAGGAACTTGTGATCCAGATGGTTGCCTAGCCTTTGTAACCACCTGGTGCCTCTTGGGGCTTAAGACTCTACCCTCTGGGAACCCTGTACTCTAGGCCACTTGTTATACTTGTAAATGACGTGGACAACTGGATAACGTTGAGGTCTTCGTTCCGCACATGAGGAGGACAAATCAGGATCTGTGCTTGCTGGCGGTACTGACACAATTTCCAGTTTTCAGCCTTGGTCTCGCAACAGGTGCTTTTGTATGCAACTCACGGGCTCTTTTAGAGTTTCTATTTTTTTAAACTACCAAAGACACATTCTATCTGCCAATTAAAACCCACCTCCACTTTCAGAAATTTATGATAGCTGTTGGGTTGTAGCTGGCCACCAAAATAGTCACTACAAATCCTTCCATTCTTCCCTGTCCCTTTTTTGTACATGAATGGAATTATTTTGGTCCAAAACTGACACATATTTTCTGTACTGCAAACAGAGGCTAATGATTTCATTATTTATTCTGGGGGTTTTTTATGATCTTCAATAAAGTATAAACTAATTTGCCTAGATTAAACCTAAAATGATGATCAGATATCAAAAAAGGATATCGTGTTTTGAATCTGGTTCTGAGGCTAAATTTGAGAGAACTTTGAACTGAAAGATAGTTGGAAATCCCTATCTGTGAAAGCAACCAATTTGTTTCAAAGTAAATTCTGTTTACTACTGTGATTCATGATAATCAAGCCGGACTTGATCTAATAATGTGTTGGACCAAAACAGACTTTCATGGTCAGATTCAGAAGCACTGATGCCCACAAATCTGGGGGGGGAGGAGTAAAAAAATAAAATCTTAGACTTTATTCTGTATATTAAAATTTATCTTTTAAGGAAATAATCAGTTTATTACTTATTTGTATATCCTCTTGCCTTCTGTTTTATTCACAAATGTTAAATTTTTATAGTCTCAGCACCATATTTACCTTGTATATTTTAGGGAACAATGTTAGCTTCCCTGTGAAGCTGGTTGTGGTAATTATTGAGAAAAGTAGCTCTCCTTTCACTTTAGTTCTATCATGATTAAGATGAGTGATGCGGGGGCCGAGTGGTGGTGCACCTGGCTGAGCACACATGTTATGATGCTCAAGGACCCGAGTTCAAGCACCCCACTCTTCATCTGTAGGGGGAAAGCTTTGCGAGTGAAGCAGGACTGCAGGTGTCTGTCTCTCTCCCTCTCTGTCACTACCTTCGGTTTCTCTGTGTCTATATCAAATAAATAAAGATAATTAAAAAAAAAAAAGTGATGCAGGGGCTAGGTGGTGGTGCACCTGGTTGAGTGCATGTGTTATAATACACAAGGACTCAGGTTCGAGCCCCTAGTCCCCACCTGTGGGGGAAAGCTTTGCAAATGGTAAAGCAATGCTGCAGGGCTGCAGGTGTCCCTTTCTCCCTCTCTATCTCCACCTACCCTCTAGATTTCTGTCTCTGTCCAATATAGATTATGTGAGGGCAGTAGATAGCATAATGGTTATGCAAAGAGACTGATGCCTGAGGCTCCAAAGTCCCAAATTCAACCCCCTGTACCACCATAAGCCAGAGCTGAGCAGTGCCTCTGGTTAAAAAAAGGGGGGGTGGAGGGGGGTAGGTGGTAGCACAACGGGTTAAGCACAGAGGGCACGAAGCACAAGGACTAGCAGAAGTATCTCGGTTCAAGACCCAAGCTCCCCACCTGCAGGGGGTGGTCACTTCACAAGTGATGAAGCAGGTCTGCAGATGCCTCTCTTTCCCCCTCTTTGTCTTCCCCTCTCTCAATTTCTCTCTGCCCTATCCAGCAATGACAGCAATAACTACAATAACAATATACAAGGGCAGCAAAAAGGGAAAAAAGTAAATATATCCTTTAGAAAGATATATGTATAAAACAACAAAGCTAACAAAAGTGAATAAATATTTTTTAAAAGTTATATGTGTATAAAATATATTTTTTTATTTATATATATTTTAATTTTAGGAGGGGAAAAGGGAGGGAAAGAGACACCTTCAGCACTGCTTCACCACTCATAAAACTTTCCCCCTGCAGGTGGGGACCAGAGCTTGAACCCTGGTCCTTGTGCACTATAGTATGTGCACTTAACCAGGTGCACCACTGCCTAGCCCTGAATATATTTTTTTAAAAAAAGATGAGTGATGCAGTTAGAGACTTAGAGGCCTTGCCTGGCCAGCTCTAAACCCACGACTCCTAACTATAGTAAATACATTTTGAGGGGCTAGGCGGTGGCGCACCTGGTTAAGTGCACACATTACAGCACAAGTACCCAGGTTCAAGCCCCTTTTCCTCAGCTACAGAAGGAAAGCTTCACAAGTGGTGAAGCAGAGCTGCAGGTGTCTCCATCTCTTTCCCTCTTATCCCTCTCAATGTCTCTATCCGATAAATAGAACTTTAAAAAACCTCCAAAATAGATACTACCATTTCTGTGTGACGTGGTGTTTACACCAGTGTCCTAATAGTTTGAAAAATAGCAGACCCTTTTGGCATTTCTGTGGGACAAGAAGTAAGTTGAGAATAGCCATGTTTCAGAAGGTTATCAGCATTGCAGGTCAAAGCAGTAGTTTCCATCAAGGCAGTTAAGGAGACGCCATCTAGCTTTGTTTTCACAGTTTTTCCCTAGAACTTACTTACGCTGCAACCAACCAGCTCTTCTATTCCTCTTTCTTCTACCTTCCTCATTTTGACTCCCAACATGAGCAGGAGGGGCCCAGATTCTTTTATGTGTCTTAACCACCTGGGGCCTATGTGTGTATATATATATATATATTTTTTTTTTTTTTTTTTTTTTGGATTATGTTATTTATTGTTCTTGCCAGGACTTTGCTGCTCCAGACTACTGTAAATAAAGACAGAGGGAGAGAAGGGAAGATCATAGCAATGAAGTTTCCTCCAGTGTGGCCTCTAAGGAGGCCAGACCAGAACCTACGTATAAAACAAGTACCCTCCCAGGTTTGCTCTCTCGCAGGCCCAGTGCTTTTTTTTTTTTTTTTTTTTTTTTTTTTTTTTTTTTTTTTTAACTAGGGCTCTGTTCAGCTCTGACTGGTAGTGGGTGTGGAGGATAGGGGCATTTGCTTTGGATTGAACCTGGGACCACAAGCATGCAAGTCTATTCTCTGCTGATAATCGTTAAAGACATTTGGCTACCTTTCCTCATTCCTACACAGAACAATCAACACTTTTACAAATGGAGACTTTTTCCTTTAAGCTAAGAAATGTACCTCACAAAAGAGTAACCTCTGACCCCATTCAGAATTTCTCTGGAGTGTCTTCCAAGAATGAATCACCCAAAATGATAGACTAAAATATTCCCACAGAGGACCTAGTGAGAGCTGTATTGTTATGTGGAAAACTGAGAAATGTTATGCATGTACAAACTATTGTATTTACTGTCGAATGTAAAACATTAATCCCCCAATAAAGAAATTAGAAAAATATTCCCTATGTCAAAAAGGCTTACGTTGGGTTGGCAGGTTTTGGTATCCTATATAGTAGAACTAAAACCGTCACCCAAAATATGCCGTTGGCTTAAGGGTTAATTTCATAAGAGACCCCTGAAGCCAAAATGTAGATTAGTTTTGAAAGATTTGGAACAGTGGAGAGGGTGGGGCATCATAACCGTCCAGAGCTGCCTGTCTGACCCACATCACTTGGGAGGTGGTGCAGGGGTTAAAGTGTTGGACTGTCAAGTGTGAGGTACTGAGTTTGACTCCCAGCACTATATGTGCTTTAGTAATACTCTGGTTCTCTCAATAAAGCAATTTTCTTAAAATTTATTTTCCCTTTTGTTGCCCTTGTTTTATTGTAGTTATTATTGTTGTTGTTGTTGTCGTTGTTGGATAGGACAGAGAGAAATGGAGAGAGGAAGGGAAGACGGAGAGAAAGAGAGACACCTGCAGACCTGTTTCACCGCCTGTGAAGCGACTCCCCAGCAGGTGGGGAGCTCGGGCCTCGAACTGGGACTCTTCCGCCGGTCCTTGCACTTTGTGCCACGTGCACTTAACCCACTGCGCTACCGCCTTACCCCCGAGTTTTTTTAATATTTATTTTCCCTTTTTGTTTTTATTGTCCTTGTTGTTTTTATTGTTGTTTAGTTGTCGTTGTTGTTGGATAGGACAGAGAGAAGTGGAGTGAGGAAGGGAAGACAGAGAGGGGAGAGAAAGACAGACACCTGCAGACCTGCTTCACCGCTTGTAAAGCGACTCCCCTGAAGGTGGGGAGCCAGGGGATCGAACCGGGATCCTTACGCAGGTCCTTACTTTACCGCTGCACTACCGCCCGACTCCCTTTTTTTTTGCTGCCTCTTTACACTTGGTTATTCTCTGCTTTCTTTTCATTGTAACTACTAAGTGTGTGTACAATAAACACCCCTTTCCGGATATATATATATATATATATATATATATATATATATATTTTTTTTTTTTTTTTTTTTTTTTACCAGAGTACTGATTATCTCTGGCTTATTGTGGTACCCAGGACTGAACCTGGACTTTGGAGCCTCAGGCATGAGAGTCTCTTTGTATAACCATTATGCTGTCTACTCCCACTTTCCCTTTGCCTCTTTCCACACATACACACACTTTAGTAAATTCCTTCACAGATCACCTGACTTCACACCCCAACTACCTCCCCCCTTTTTTTTGTCTTGTATAGGAGACAGTACTCTAAATCAGAAAAAAGGGCAAGTTTGACAGTCAAGTCCTGCAAACAAAAGCCTGACATCGTTTTTTGTCCCTATGCTGTTTGATGGAGAGTGATTATTCCTTTCCTAAGAGCTCAGTCTCTCCAGTGTAATTGGTGGAGCTGCACTCTAAGTAAAACCCCCATTCCCAGCTTGGAATACTTTGATTATTTAACAGCTTTCCCTTGTCAACAAGGGAAATTAACTTTTCCTCTCCTACAATGCCCACCAGATAAAGTTGTTGCAATCCTACAATGTAAAGTGCCTCCCACATTTGTTTGAACATTTTTTTTCTACCAAAGCACTGCTTAGTCCTTTACGGTGGTGCTGGGGACTGACCCCAAGAGCCAGAGGCTCAGCTGGAGAGTCATTTCGCATAGCCATTATACATGTTAGCTATGAGTGTGTTGTAGTGAAAATTGAGCTAGCCCTCAGTAGTATGGCAGATGCTCAGGAGTCAGCATTGTGATTTAAGGTTCAAAGAGGAAATGCTTGCACTGGGTCTTGAGGAATGAAAATAACTTCATGACATGCAGCATTATTCTAATTAATGTGAAGGATTGATGATGTTCCAAGTTATTGCTTCAAAGTCAGGTAGAGGCTAGGAGAGTAAAGAGGCTAAGGGCCCCAGGGGAAAATAAATGCAATAAAGCAGGTTAATGCTACGGGTGAGGTCAGTTTGGGAAAACTACTGTATGATCTTTCAACAAATGGGTTTTTTTCCACGTAGAAAGCCTGGAATTTTTCCTAGCTAATCATACTAGACATGCTATCACCTTTGTGCACTATAAGGAAAAAAACGCGTATAAAAAGGGCCAGGTGGCGGCACACCTATTCAGCACACATAATGCACAAGGACCCAGGTTCAAGCTCCAGGTCCCCACCTGCAAGGGAGCAGGAAGTTTCGAGTGCAGTGAAGCAGGGCTGCAGGTGTCAGTCTCTCTTCTTTACCTCCCCTGCCCCTTGAGATTTCTATATATCCAATAAATAAAATTGTTTTTTTTTTGTTTTTTAAATTTTTTAAATATTTATTCCCTTTTGTTGCTCTTGTTTTATTGTTGTAGTTTTATTGATGTCGTCATTGTTGGATAGGACAGAGAAATAGAAAGAGGAGGAAAGACAGACACCTGCAGACCTGCTTCACTGCCTGTGAAGCGACTCCCCTGCTGGTGGGAAGCCGGGGGCTCGAACCGGGCTCCTTGCGGCAGTCCTTGCGCTTTGCGCCACCTGCGTTTAACCCGCTGTGCTACCGCCCGACTCCCAATAAAATTTATTCTTAAAAAATCCACCATTGGGAGTCGGGCGGTAGCGCAGCTGGGTAAGCGCAGATGGCGCAAAGCGCTATGGATGCCGGCTTCCCACCTGCAGGGGAGGCGGTGAAGCAGGTCTGCAGGTGTTTTATCTTTCTCTCCTCTCTATCTTCCCCTCCTCTCTCCATTTCTCTCTATCCTATCCAACAACGACGACGGCAATAACAATAACTACAACAATAAAACAAGGGCAACAAAAGGGAATATTTTTAAAAAATCCATCATTGTTGCGTTTGATGTATAGTGTATAATCCAATGTGAGGCCCAATAACCCAGGCAAATTTGGGAAGAGGCCCGGAAGTCTGCGGGTTTCAAAAGGACAAATGACAAGAACAAGATGGAGGACAGGCGGTAAAGAAAAGAGTCCGCGAAAAACTCACGGGCGGAGCCCGACGTAATGGCTAACTCATAGTAACTTCAGGCCTTTCCACTCCATTGGCTTGATGCTCATTCATTTTCCTTTCCCATTGGCTATGGGCGCTCTCAATAAGTTAAACTAACCAATCGTCTAGCACCATAGGTAAAGCCCGCCCTCCCACAAGAAGGCGGAGCCTGACAAGGGGAACGGCTTTGGCGCATGCGCAGGCACGCGCCCTGCCGGTTAGAAGCGGCTCCTGGCTGAAGGCGGTGTCGGGGTGTATGAATATTGATTACGCAGCGTGGCGTAGAGCGCCCGCCCCTCTCGGCTGCCCGACGCTCGCGGCTCGCGCCCAGGCTCGCGATGGGGAAGAAGTCTCGGGCGGTACCCGGCCGCAGGCCCATTTTGCAGCTCTCTCCGCCGGGCCCCAGGAGCAGCACGCCGGGCCGGGACCCGGAGCCGGAACCCGACGTCGAAGCGGACTCTACGGCTTTGGCGGCGGCACCCAGTCAGCCAGCCCCAGTGACGATTCCGGTGACGGCGGCGGCGGCGGCGACGACGACCGTGGTGATTGCCGCCACCGCGGCTCCGGAAGATTTTCCTTCAGAAGAAGGTGAGGACGCGCCAGGGGCCCCGGCCTTCCCTCCCATCCCTGCGGGGGCGTGCGAAACTCGAGCTCGGGGCTTGCGGCCTAGCCTGTGGGTCAGGACCCTGAGCGGAGAAGAAACGCGGGCGGGCGTCCTCCCCCGAGACCCGCCAGCTTGGGGCCTGCGGGCCGCGCGGCGCCATTTCTGGCGCAGGTGTTGGCGGCCCTGCCCGCCCTGGTCTCTCCAGCATCCCCGCGCGGATTTAGGCGACTCCCAGGGTAGAGATTTCTTTATTTTTCTTTTTTCCCTTTTATTGGGGGATTAGTGTTTTACATTCGACAGTAAATACAATCGTTTGCGACATGCATAACATTTCAGTTTTCCACATGACAATACAACCCCCACTAGGCCCTCTGCCGTCCTTTTCTAGGACCTGATGATGATAATCATGAATTTTCTCGTCCGAGGCTTGGTGACCGTGCACACGTCTGGCCTTCACCGTGCGGGCCCACAGCCGTTACCTTTGCTTTTTTTTCTTTTATCGAATATACTTATTTATAATAGGTTTATTTATTTTATTTATTGAATGAGGTCGCCAGAAATCGAGAGGGTAGGGGAGATCGAGAGAGAGAAGGAAAGACACCTGCTGCACTGCTTCACCACTTGCAAAGCTTTCCCTCGGCAGGTGGGGACCGGGGGCTCGAACCCTGGTCCTTGAGCACTGGAACACGTGCACTCAACCAGGTGCGCCACCACCACCGGGTCCCTTCCCTTTGCTTTTGTTCACGGACCTGAGCAAAGTTTTTCTTCTCCCCCCCTTTTTTTTTTTTGTTTTGTTTATTTGAATAACTGCTAAAGCGTGCTGCAGGTCACCCCAGATTGGCAGGTATCCCCCCCTGAAAAAAATTCCTTGTGTAGGAGAGGTTAATGCGTTCCCGCAAAGCCTGGGTGTCCCCGCGGAAGCTGCCACCTTGTTCCCAAAGGCCTACTGGTGACTTAAGAGAGACAGACAGACTGACTTACAGATGTGGGGGTGTGTGCTAATTTGCAGTGAATGCAGGTGGAATGTCTGCGTTTAGATTTTTTTTTTTTAATTTGATAGAAACCGAGTGGGAAGGAAGGAGACAAGACACCTGCAGCCCTGCTTGACCGCTCGAGAAGCTTCCCTCCCTGCAGGTGGGGGGCTGGGCCTTGAACCCAGGTCCTTCCTTGCTCATGGAAATAATTTTTTTTTCCCTTCTCAGATCCATAGTCTGACTGGTTTTTCTTTTGTTGTCCCCCCCCCCTTTTTTTTTTAATCTAGATGAGCAGGAAGTCATGGCGGAGGTTCCCAGAGTTGTTCAGAATCCCCCCAAACCAGTCATGACCACCAGGCCCACAGCCGTGAAAGCAACAGGTAGGTGTTTACATCTGCCTGGAATATCCTGAGCTAGGCTCGAGGGGTTTCTAAATAGCATCGTGTTGAATGCTTCAGTGATTCTTCCTGCCGCCCCCCACACACAAAGCTTTCCTTTTGAGGGGCTTGTTGGTGTTTACACTTGAACAAAGTGGTGGCCTCTTCTGTGGCTCGCTTTTAAAGTTACTCCTAGGTTGGTTGGTTGTGCTTTTTGTTTGTGTTTAAGTTTTATTTCATGGGGGAAGGAGAGCCAGAGCACCATTTATTGAAATCTGTGTTACAGTCATTATGTTTCCTAGAATTACTTTCGATTAGATTTTTTTTTTGACATGACAGAATATTTGCACGCAGATGTTTTGTAGACAATAAGCCTGTATTTGAATCACTTTTTTAAAACAATGTATTTGTTTTTGTTGCCCTGGTTTTATTGTTGTAGTTATTGTTGTTATTGACAGCATCTTTGTTAGATAGGACAGAGAAAAATGGAAAGAGGAGGGAGAGGGAAAGATAGACACCTGCAGACCTGCTTCACCACGCAGAGTGACTCCCCTGCAGGTGGGGAGCCGGGGATTGAACCGGGATCCTTACGCCGGTCCCTGCCCTTTGCGCTACCTGCACTTAACCCACTGCGCTACTGCCTGACTCCATCAAATCACTTCTAACATTCATTCTGATGCGTCTAAGTTTTCTGGATGGGGCAGAGTTCACTGGGTAGGATTCCTGTCTTGCTGTGCATGAGACTCAGGTGTGAACTAGTTTCTGATACCAAAAGTTTAAGTAATGTGGGTTTTTTTCCCTACTTTTTATCTTGAAAGATGAAAGAGTGTTTTGATAATGAAGGACTTTCTCTGCTGTGTGATCCCTGAAATGATGGACATTCCTTTCCATCTCATCCATCTCATTTGCCAGTTGAAAAAACCATTCCGGGTTAGAAAAATTAAAACTGGGTGGAGGGTAGATAGCATAATGGTTTTGCAAAGAGACTCGTGCCTGAGGATCCAAAGTTCCAGCTTCAATTCCCCAGCACCACCATAAGCCAGAGCTGACCAGTGCTCTGGTAAAAAAAAAAAAAAAAAAAAAAGGAAAACTAAAACTTGGGCCAGGTGGTAGCTCACCCAGTAGATCACACACATTACAATGTTCAAGGACACTGGTTAAATCCCCCAGCACCCACGGGGGGGGGGGGGGGGGGGGGGCTTCATGAGCAGTAAACAGTGCTGCAGGTATCTCTCTTTCCCTGTCTCCCCTCTCCCAGTTGCTGTCTGTCCCAAATAAATAAAGCATATCTATAAAAAAGAGGTAGAAGCTAAAACTTGGTTGTAAAAGGCATTTGTTGAACTAGATGAATTCTAATAAGCTTTATAAAGTTAGACCAATGGACT